>NC_046369.1:3089019-3306519 GCF_011125445.2 Fundulus heteroclitus
CCCGCATGTTAAGGGAAAAAGATGAAGACTGGACAAATTACGCACAATTTCTCTGCTGCACGTCAGGTTTTGTGCTGCCAGTTTAAGAAAAAAAACAAAGAAATTGAACATGAATAGCAGAAAAAACAACTTTACATGTCATGATTTATGGACCTGATAAGTTTGGGTTTACCCTAACAAACTTTTCCATCCCTTAAAGGCCGTTCATGGTGACAGGGAGACATTATTGGCTCCTGCTCCGTCCGTCCCGCTGGTGTCCCTAAGTTTGTCCTCGGGGGTCCTGCTTGTTTTAGGTCTCTCCAGTTTTGGGTGTTTTACAGCAGGGACACGTCTAAAACCGGCAGGACCCCCGTCGTTAAGGCCTGGAGTTGCTCTAGGTGATGTGAGCTTGAGCTCAAACAGCCCTCATCTGACTTAAAGATATAAAAGCTAACAGCAAAACCCACAGCAGGCTTAAATCGAAGGGAAACTGGACTTTTCAACCCCGGTTTCTCATTACTGGACCGGAGCCGATCGTTCTGATCAGTAACTGATGACTTGGTGCACATTTAATCCATTCTATTAATGGACGTTTCAGTGTAGTTTAGCATTTCCAGTGACCCACGTCTCCTTGGATTCAGGGAAATACCAAGACTGAAGCAAGGAGAGCTGTTCCAGTGGAGGTTCTGCACGACGTGACGCTGTAATGTGTGTAAAAAAAAAAGAAAAGAAAAAAAAAGGCAATAAAACAGAAACTTTAGGTTTATCCGCCTGAATCAAACACTGCTCTACATCAGATGACTTAAATCTCTGGGTCTCTTCTGCCGCGTCACTGTATTTGTGGGTTTAACTGGGCGACTCTTTACTTGCTGCTGCTCCCCTCCCTCTCCCCCTCCCCCGCCTCCTCCTCCTCCTCCAGTTCGACCAGAGCGGCGTGCCGACTGGCCTGCGAGCCCTCGCTGAAGAAAACCTTCTTAATCACGCCCGACTTGGGCGCCCGGATCGTGTGCTGCGGAGAAAAGAAAAGCGCCGTTACGCACGTTGGAACGGCCGCTGTAGGTACCAGATCGACTCGGGGGTCTGCGCCTTCTGATGACATCACTATACATGATTGGTTTAACGTTTGCACAATTACGCAAAACATTGTGATTGGTCTGGACAGCTTACTAAAGTAATTATAGCGGGGTGTAGGTTTTATTCGAGAGCGGGACTGCGGTTTGTAAACGGACGATTTTACGAAGAAATTCTCCGTGGTCCCTGCGCCTCCCGATGACGTCACATTATGGCAACACCACTCAAACAAACTACATAGAGCCTGCGGTCTGCATTTGTACACTGCAAAAAGGGAACTAAAATTAAGTACATTATTCTTGAAATGAGTGCATTTTTTCTTGATTTGAGCAGGCAAATAAGAGAATTTGCCAATGGAATGAGTATTTTTGCACTTAAAGTAGGAACAATTCATCTCCATCATCATTTTTCAAGTGCAGAATATCTAATTATCTTATTTTAGGGGTAGAACTACTAATCCCATTGGCAAATAGTCTTATTTACCTCCTCAAATCAATAAAATATAGACTTATTTCTAGAAAATTTTACTTACTTTTAGTTCCCTTTTTGCAGTGTAATGAATCCATTTTATTTAGTTACTTTAGAGGTTTCTTTTTTCTCAAAAGCTTCAGGCTTAAAGATGAACATAGAAAATGTATAATAATCAACCCACTTTAATTGATAAAAATTAGGTAAAATATTTAGGTATAATGATTAGCAAGGACCAGACTGGAAATTGTAAAACAAATATTCAAGCCATTTTACAAAAAAAAAAAAAAAAAAAAAAAAAAAAAAAAAAAAAAAAAAAAAAAAATCAACAAATATTTGACAGTTGGCTCAATTTTTGGAAGAATATTGTTAACAAAATTAATTTTTCCAGCATATATCTTAAATATACCAAATACTACAATAACAAATTCATCACAATTTCATCTGGAATAATAAAAAACATGTGATCAGAAAGAATGACATAGTAATATCAGTAGAAAAAGGAGGAATAAAGTTACTGGAAAATAACCGTAAATTAACTAAATAAAATTGATTTGTGACAAATGGAAACCGCAGGCATAATGTAGTTTGTTTGAGTGGATTTGCCATATAATGACCACCCGAGCCGATCTGGTACCTACACCGGCGTGACACGGAGGGTTAGGGTGTCTGTGCGAAGTCGCTCACCTCCATCTTCATGGCTATCATGACCATCAGAGGGTCGCCAGCAGCCACTTTATCTCCAGCCTTCACCAGCACCTGAACACAAACAGGAAGGAGGTCAACGTGTAGAAATGTGACCTCAGGACGTTTCTCCTGCCTTTACTGCTGAGGACGTTTCACGTGATCTTACACCCGACTGTTGAGAGCCAAGCTACGCTTCTTGTTTAATCACGCTTGTATTTATATAGATTTAAAAATGACAATACCAAAGCATGCAAAATCTGTTTAATTTACATAAAGTTAAGGTGATCTGACTCTTTTTGATCAAAGGGTCAGTACCGGTAGCTAGGTCTGGGCGATATGGATTAAAAAAATAAATCTCCGATTTTATCATACCAAATCCGATTAATCGATTTTTTTCCTCCTTTTTGTTTCATAAAAAGAAATCAAAGAAATTATTTTAAAACCTTGCTTTTATGTCAAGTATGTCGTCAGGGAGTTGACCTGAATTCAAAGTGCAACTAAAAACAAGCTGTGAAACATGCTTGTAAAACAAGATGGCAGCCGTGCCATTATAAACAATGAAAATATAACAAAACATTTGCTGCTAGTGGTATTACACATTGAGCTAAGAACAGGCTTCACTGCATTTGTGAACTTCAAACTAAGTTAAAAAAATAAATAAATAAGTAAATGAAGTACCTCATATTATGGTAAAAAAAAAAGTTTCCACTTAACAATATTTTGACAATATTTTTATATTATATATTTGCCTAAACATATATTCAGCATCACATGCTGTTCTCTTCATGGAAACCCAATGAGTGTATTGGCAAAATAAAATCCAGATTTTCCAAAAATGAAATCTTAAAGAATTGTAAATTCGAATTAATCAATTAAATCGATTTATCGCCCAGCCCTACCAGTAGCCCCCTTCGTATGACACAGAACCAGTAGCTCTCTGTTTCTAAAAGGCTGGTGACTGCTGATGTAGAGTAAAACACGGAAGTGAGATTTTTACCTGCTTCCATTCACTACTGGTACGTTTTGCACGGCTCACAAACAAAATGCATTCTACCTGTACTGACCTTTGAGCAAGAAGAGTCAGAATCATTTTTCGTGATTTTGTAATTTTTTTCTTAAATCTACTGTATTTTTTAGCCGCACTTAAAATCCTTAAATTTTCTCAAAAATCAATGATGCGCCTTATATTTGATCAAAGTTGTGCATACTGGCTGATTTTATTTGGTACAATGCGCTCAGAAATCTGTTAAAATGTGTAAATACGACTTGGGTTAGCAACCAAGCCGCTCTGCTCAATGGATATTAGGAGAATTACGGTAAATTGTCATTACTTGATAGGACCCCTGAGCTGTCTACCAGACTGCCTGACTGTAATGTCTAAACTAAAAGTGCGTTCATGTAAGACAGCCTGGAGTACGCACTAGCAATAATAAGCCTAGTAAGTTAATTCAATATAAAAGTTGCGATTATTTTGGCCTTAAGTTAGAAACAGCAGTGTAGTCCAGCTACGGATGGATAACTCTCCCTTTTAGTAGAGAGTTGTGTACGTGAGGGGTGGAGTGATATTACACACTTGGGAAGAATATTTAATGCACCTTGTGGTCAGAAGAATACGGTATATAAATGCAAGTGTGATTAAAAAGGAAAAGCAACCGGATAAAATACAATTTTAGATGCAGCTCAGAGGTGGGTGGCGCTTTGTTTTTTTGTTTTAAACAGGCCAACGGGGGCCACATGTGTTCCTTAGGGGCTACCTGGTCTACCATGGAGCGCTTTTAAATCTTTGGGTAAGAAGCCGGTCTGTTAGGTCTTCAAGTTGCAGCTTTCCAAACAGACTTCTTTGTAGCTACGCCCCTATTCTGCACATTTTGGTCACCTTCTCTGCCGCCCAGTGCTCTTTTTCTTTTTATGCTTCTCTATTTTCATTTGTTTTTTTAAATACGTTTCTTGATATGAGAAAAAAAAAAAATTTTACTATTGGAAGCCAAAAGCTACAATTGCAACCATTTTAATTAAAATGCCATTTAATGCTCGTTGTTGAGAAGCTTTTAGAGACGTCTCATCAGTACATTAGTTAGAAATCGTGTTGCATAATAACTCGTAAATGTTTCAGGATGTGAGAAATGTGATATTTTCTGGATAAGTGGGCTTGAGATAGCAAGGCTTCAAGCAGAATATTTGGCTAAAAGGCTTTCCTGTGCCCAGAGAGATGATGTGCAGCCTGGCTCTGCCCTGAGGCTTCCTTCAGGTGAGAAAATAGATGATTTACTTCACAGGGTAAAAAAAAAAACTTAATATAAGCACATAATCCTAAAATCCACCTGAATTGCTGTTTCCAGCTGATAAAGTGTGAAATAAATACACTTATATGGTCAGGCTGGCTGTGTCTTTTAGCTCCCAGAATCAATATGCATGAAAAATTAACATTAGCAGCATGTTCAATCAAATTCACCTTCTCTATGGTCCCGGTCATGGGGGCGACCGCTCCGCCCTGGGCCCCAGACCCGCTCACTGCAGCCAGAAACTTTGGCACAGGAACAGAAACCTGGGCGCTCCCTTCCTGCACAACAGACGGAGAGCACGTTAATACAAGTCGCTGTATGTTAATCTGTATTTAAAGTTTTTAGATTCAGGTGTTTGCTTCACAATTTGAACTGAATTTCTGGTCTCAGGATCAAACGTATCGACAACAAACCAGTTTAAAAAAATGTCACCCTCAGAAAGTCGTGGTTAAAACCAGCCAATGTGCTGTTAGGGCTGGACGACATAGGGAAAAAAAACAACTTATAGATAAAACAGAAATCATATTAATCGTTGATTATCAACAAATTCAAAACATATATTTTAAGTGCAGCCCTGCACTGCGAAAAGGGAGCTAAAAGTAAGAAAAATCTTCTTAAAATTAGTATATTTTTACTTGATTTGAGCAGCTAAATAAGAATATTTGCCAATGGAATGAGAATTTCTACCCCTAAAATAAGATAATTAGACATCCAGCATCTTGAAATAAGATGATGGAGATGAATTGTTCTTATTTTAAGAGCAAAAATCTTAGTCAATTGGCAAATAGTCTGATTTACCAGCTCAAATCAATGAAAAGACACTAATTTCAAGAGGATTTTACCTACTTTTAGTTCCCTTTTTGTCCTTGATTTGAGCAGGTAAATAAGACTATTTGCCAATGGAATAAGATTTTTGCACTTAAAATAGGAACAACTCATCTCAATCATCTTATTTCAAGTGCAGGATGTCTAATTATCTTATTTTAGGGGTCAAAATACTCATTCCATTGGCAAATAATTTGTATTTATCTGCTAAAATTAAGGAAAATACACAAATTTCAAGACAATTTTACTTACTTTTAGTTCCCTTTTTGCAGTGCAACCACCTTTTAGATACAGACACAAACACTAAATCAAAACTCAACCCTTTATTCAACCAACTTTTTACCAAAACTGCTAGTTTTTAAAAAAAAAAAAAAAAAAAAAAAAAAAGAATAAAAACATGTGCTCTCTGAACTCTTGGCGATGGAGCTTGGTTCCTGAGTTTGTGATTTGTTGGGAGGATGTAATGACTGTAATATTAACCTACATGATAGGCTAGAATGCAAAAGGAAGGAAAATTGTTATTCTATTGAACTTTTTACAGACTTTTTTCCCCCTAACATTGATATACACTGCAAAAACGGAACTAGAAATAAGTAAAATCTTCTTTAAAATTAATGTATTTGTTCTTGATTTGAGCAGGTAAATAAGATGATCTGCCAATGGAATGAGATTTTTGCACTTAAAATAGGAACAACTCATCTCCATCATCTTATTTTAAGTGCAGGATGTCTAATTATCTTATTTTAGGGCTCAAAATACTCATTCCATTGGCAGATAATCTTATTTACATGCTCAAATCAAGGATTAAAACACTAACTTTAAGAACATTTTACTTATTTTTAGATCCGTTTTTGCAGTGTATACATCATAATTGGACTATCGTCCAGCCCTATGTGCTGTAATTATTCAGTCATTTAGAAGTGGAGCGGTTGGACGGTACCATGGAGAAGAGGTGAACGGTGTCGTCCAGGATCACCAGCTTGGGACGAGACTTCACTCCGTTCACCGAGCAGCGCAGAAACGAAGCTCCGCCTTCCACCTCCACGGCCCCGCTCACATGGTACGCCTCCTCGCCGATCTGAAACGACACGGTTCTTCAATACCAGCACGAGTTCTAGAGGAGCGGCACGCCTAACAGCTCCTGTCGGTTTAGTTCTTCTAAAAAAAAAAAAAGGACAGGAAAAGAAAAGAGTTCCTTTTTCTACACATTTCCTACTCCGGGTTCCAAGTTTACAGTTTTTTTTTTTCCAATGTTTGATGATAAAGTACAAACATTTACTATAAATAGCCAGAATACAGACTGTCCGGTCATGAAATGAGTAAAACCGAGCTGAAGCCGCTTCAGGTCTGAAAACACGGCGGCAGGTCACCAGCGTCTGTCAGCCTCGTTTGATAATTGGTTTAAAATGTTGCATAAAACAATAACTCTGCCCATCATTTAGAACTAATTAATGCACCAACCCCGTCTGATCAATTTTTATTATACCCAAAAAGACAAAGCTCTAGTTTATTTCAACTACTCTGTTCTCTTCCAATCTGTTTTAATACGGCAGCTGATTTATTAAAAACCATCAATGTGAGAAAAGGGATATCATCTATTTTTTTATTTATTTAACCAGGTAAAAACCTCCTTGAGAATGTTTTTCTCAAATGGAGTCGTTTTCTTTGTTATCAGACAACAGAATGAGCATAAAGGGGGAAAAAAAAGGTGTTTAACTAACTGCTACACATTTAACAACTATCACTCCACCAAATACGGTTATAAATAAAATCCATGCGTTTCATACCGTTCCTCTTAAAAAAAAAAAGAGAAACTCAGAATAATGAAAAGCATGTGTTAATTTTACAAGTAAATAAAAAAAGGCAGGATTAATTCCCTCCCAAAAACTGAAGCACAAAAAAAGTAGAGATGCTGATTTCCAGTTTGTCTTTAAAAGTTTGAGCCACCGATTCAAATTTTTATGTTTAAAAAAGACCAAAAACAAATACATTTTGCTGTAATTTCTCTGTTAAATGTAACAAACAAATACATTTTGCTGTAATTTCTCTGTTAAATGTAACAAAATGCAGCAGGTTACTTGCTAGCAGCAGTCGTTTAAAATCCGACACAAAATGAAGAGACGACAAGAAACACCCCATTTACACAACAAAGCATCTAAAGTTTGATAAAGTTTAACAAAGCCAAAACAAGCACCTGCCATTTTATCATGTGTGTACAAATGAAATAAAATAATATCATATTGGCCCATAATGAAAGTGCTGATGACCAGGCAGGCCTGATCAATGGAAAATTAAGTGTTAAAATGGTGCTTATTATTTATTTTCTTATATTTTATTTTCCATAAATTAAATATAAATAACTCATAATAATAATAATAATAAAAATGTTATTCAATAAAATGTTCCTTACAATTCTAAATATATACAACATAAATGGCCACTTACAGGCAACCTCTGGTAAAGATGTTGAAGCACAACGTTGCACTTAAATCTTTTAATTTCATTGTTTATTCTATGTCAAAAAATAAAAAAATAAAAAATTAGGGCTGTGCATAAAAATCGATATAAAGATTAATATCGATATTTTTAAAAACGATTTAATATCGATATTCTGGCTTTCAATATCGATATACCTCCCAACCTCTAGGGGGCGTTATTACAGCGCAACCATTACAGTTCACAGCGAAGGAGAGCGAGTGAGACGAATTTGTGGAACGGCCGACAGGATTTTAGAAGCTCCTTTCTCCCTAAAATCAGATGTTTGGGCACATTTTTGGTTTCTCTGACACGTTAAATGCATTGAAGCAAATGCACTGTATTTTCCTGTTAATATGTCTGTGATCAATAAATAGAACATAAACATAATATTTGGTGATTGAATCACTGAGCATTAATTCAAAGTAATAAATATCGATATTGGAATCAAATCAAGCTGAGCTATGTATCGAGAATCGTATCGTATCGTGAGCTGTGTATCGAGAATCGTATCGAATCGGCTCATCCTAGATGATACCCAGCCCTATAAAAAATCTTTCATTTAGGTTGATCAGCCTGTCGAGATTTTTTTTATTAGCCCAATTTCTCTGAGCCACACCTCAAAATAGGAAAGACAAGAGAACATGCCCTTTAGGTAAGGCAGGTTTTTTCAAAATTCAGGAAAAGTTGACGACAAATAAAAGAATTGCTTAAAAGTTTAAGGCATCTGTGAGAAACAGGGCAGGTTTGTGCTGCCGCCACATGCAGCGAGGCAGGAGAAAAGAAAAAAACAACAAACATTTTGTGCTGTTATGATAAAAGTTTCATTTATTTTGAGGGTTTCTGCGCATCAACGGAGGCGTTAGGAAACGTAAATGAAAATGAATAATTTCTTTAGCGATCCAGCTCACCTGCATTCTGTAGCTTCCATCCGAGTTATACGTGACGACAACGTCAACCTCTGGAAATAAAGGAGGAAAACGTTGGTAACCATCACACAGGCGATCTGGACACACTTTTAGGAAGAAGGCTGAATAATGGAGGAGCTCGTTAACGCAGATTCCTCCCGGAGGTCGTTAAGAACCCAGCAGCACCAGACCATAAATGATTCAGCTGATTTTAACGAAAACTTCAATTTGCTTCCTGCAACGTCCTCAAAGCGCTCATAACTCGGTGCTTTTGAGGAGGAACACTGCAAAAACAGAACTAAAAATAACTTGAAATTAGTGCATTTATCCTTGATTGGAGCAGATTATCTGCCAATGGAGTTTTTGACCCCTAAAATAAGATAATTAGATACACTGCACTTGAAATAAGATGATGGAGATGAATTCTTCCTATTTTAAGTGCATAAATCTTATTCCACTGGTAAATTTTCCTGCTCAAGTCAAGGATAAATGCACTCATTTCATGAAAGTTTCAGTTATTTTAAGAACTGCTTTTGCAGTGAAGAAGATATGATTTCTTCTTTCACTGCAAAAAATAACTAAAAGTAAGTAACATTTTCTTGAAATTGGTGCATTTTAGCTTGATATGAGCAGTTAAATAACTCAATTTGCCAATGGAATGAGTATATTTACCCCTAAAATAAGATTATTACATACACTGCACTTGAAATAAGGTGATGGAGATGAGTTCTTCCTATTCTAAGTGCAAAAATCTTATTTCATTGCAGATTATTTTATTTACCTGCATAAATCAAGGATAAATGCACTCATTTCAAGAAAGTTTCAGTTATTTTTAGTAACGTTTTTGCAGTGAAGAAAATATGATTTCTTCCTTAATGCTGAGTTTTAAATGTGCACTGCAAAAACAGAACTAAAAATAAGTAAAATTTTCTTAAAATTAGTGTATCTGTCCTTGATTTGAGCAGGTAAATAAAGTAATCTGCAATGTAATAAGATCTTTGCACTTAGAATAGGAACAATTCATCTCCATCATCTTATTTCAAGTGCAGGATGTCTAATTATCTTAATTTAGGGGTGAAAATACTCATTCCATTGGCAAATGATCATATTTACCTGCTCAGATCAAGGACAAAAACACTATGTTTAAAAACATTTTGCTTATTTTTAGATCTGTTTTTGCAGCGTGTGTTCTGGTTGCTTGTCTAGATTTAGTTTTATTCTAATCAAATGTTTTTTTTTTTAAACGTGACCTTTAGCAGAAGAAAACCACCTACTGCCGTCTCCCAGCTGTAACGCCATGTTCCTGGTGAACTCCACGTTGTTTCTCCAACCGCTGCTGGAGCCGAATGGGGAGAACGGATCTGAAAGCAAAAGAAGACGACACAGGTGATCTTTTCTTATTTTTTTTCCCCCACGCCGTTCCTCCCTTCCTCCCCGCCGCCCACCTGCGGACCCCCGCGTGAACTCCTCCGTGTGCCGGCGCTCCCGCAGCAGCAGGCCCAGCGCCGCCTGGCAGACCGCCTCCCCGGAGGGCGGCGACTGCGGGGCGAAGAGGTCGGCGTAGTACCGGGGGATGAAGCTGGTGGTCACGCGTCCCGCCTCGAACTCAGGATGGCCGGAGAGGCTGAGCAGGAAGTCTATGTTGGTGTTCAGTCCTACGATCTGCGGGCGAGGCGAAAAGTTGGAGAGGGGCTGAAAAGCAGCGGCTAGAAGGCGGTGGCGCCACTGAGCTATATAATACACTGAGTGCTAATCACCGTCTGTTTGAACGAGTCGCTTTGAAGCCACCAGCCGCCATATTGGTACACCCTATTTTCCCCCAGTAACTAGGGAATATGTGCGCTACAGCATCGAATAACGAGGATTTTCTCATGTTCAGGGGGGCTTAAGACTTTTAAAATGTCAAATGCCATATACTTTTATGTTATGTTCTAAAAATATCAAGTACTGAGAAAGTCATGTGCTGAAATATTTTGCATTTTATTAATTTAAATATATATGTTTAACATTTATAAATATATAAATAACAATATACAAAAACATATATTTACATATGTGTATACATATATACATATACACATACTTATATATACATATATATATACATACATATATATACATATATACATATATACTTTGCTGCAATCCCTCATACTGAGCAAGCATGAAGCGACAGTGGGAAGAAAAACCACCCATTAACGGGAAGGAAAAACCTCCGGCAGATCCGGGCTCAGTATGAACGGTCATCTGCCTCGACCGACTGGGGTTACAGAAGACAGAGCAGAGACACAACAAGAGAAACAAAAAAGCACAGAAGCACACATTGATCCAGTAATCTGTTCTACATTAGATGGTAGTAGCGGGTGAGCCGTCTTCTCTGGATGATGTCACAGTTAACAGAACGCCGTTAATGTTACAGAATGTTACATGAATGTTACCTGTGAAACGTTTTCACACAGCCAGAAAACTGCTTCTTGTTGCAACCAAATCCTATGGGATTCTGTGAGAGTAGGGAGTAGCAAGATGGCGGCCAGTGACTTCAGTTTTTCGGCAAAATCAGCACTCCAGTGTATTATATAGCTCAGTGGGTGCCGCACAGAGGCGTAAGCGCGGCGTTCTTACGTTATATTGCCGTAAACAGTAACGTAGTTTCTTTAAGGCGGCGGCTCGGTCTTCTCCCCAAACCACCAGCTTGGCGATCATCGGGTCGTAGTGAGCAGAAACCTCGTCCCCTGAAACCAAAGCAGCAACAGAGCTTCTGCTTTTCTGCGATGTATTTGTAAAGCACGTTTCAGGACAAGGACAACGCAAAGTGCTTTAGTTAAAATATAGAAAAAAATAAAAACAGAAGGAAAGCAAGCTGGAATAAAACGTAGAAACATAATAAAAACATGAGAAAAAGAAAATATTAAAAACAGTTAGACTACAAAAGTTAAACTAATGATGTTTTCAGTAAAACAGTTTAACAGTCGAAGGCAATCCTAAACAAATCTGAACTTTATAGCTATTTCGTCATTATGTTGCACTACCGACTTTGCTGAACTTTTATAAACCATTTAAATTTAAAAGTACACAACTGAACTTTCACTGAAAAGTGAATTATTTTGCACTGCCAACATTGGACTTTTCAAATTAATGCCTTTTTTTGCACCATTAACTTTGCACTACAAACATGGTGGAACATTCTTCTGCACACTTTTTAAAAAACAGTTTTTCTCCTCCACTGTTACGTTCTTATCACTGCTTCACTCTATATTGTAATGTTATTTTATTTCAATTGCTGTATGCATACAAAATTACAATAAAGTTTGTCTAAGTGTTTTTAATCTTGATTTAAAGGAACTCAGACTTTCAGCACTTTTACAGTTTTCTGGAGGTTTGTTCCAGATCAGTGGAGCATAGGAACTAAATGCTGCTTCTCCATGTCTGGTTCTGGTTCTGGTTCTGCAGAGCAGGCTGGAGCCAGAAGACCTGAGTGGTCTGGAGGGATAATGCCCTGATAACAAGTCTGTGATGTATTTAGGTGCTAAGCCATTTAAGGATTTATAGACTAACAGAAGTATTTTAAAGTCTATTCTCTGAGATACAGGGAGCCAGTGGAAGGACTTCAGAACTGGGGTGATGTGCTCTACTTTCTTAGTCTTAGTGAGGACGCGGGCAGCAGCGTTCTGGATCAGCTGTAGCTGTCTGATCCACTTTTTAGGCAGACCTGTGAAAACACCGTTGCAGTAATCAATTCTACTAAAAATAAACGCATGGATTAGTTTTTCCAGATCCTGCTGAGACATCAGTCCTTTAATCCTAGAAATGTTCCTCAGGTGATAGAAAGCCGACCTTGTAATTGTCTTTAGATGCTTTTGGAGGTTCAGGTCTGAGTCCATCACTACTCCCAGATTTCGGGCCTGATTAGTGGTTTTCAGCTGAAGCAGCTGAAGCTGTGTGCTAACTTTTGATCTCTCCTCTATTGGTCCAAATATTATTACTTCAGTTTTGTTTTTATTCAGCTGAAGAAAGTTTTGGCACATCCATCCTCTGATTTCTTCTAAGAATCAATGCATGGAGTGATTCATAAAGTCATTTTGAGTCAAACCCAGCATTCCTCCGTAGGGATGCTGGGAAACCGGCTCACTGCAAAAACGGATCTAAAAATAAGCAAAATGTTCTTAAACATAATGTTTTTGCCGTTGATTTGAGCAGGTAAATAAGATCATCTGCCAATGGAGTATTTTGACCCCTAAATTAAGATAATTACACATCCTGCACTTGAAATAAGATGATGGAGATGAATTGCGCCTATTTTAAGTGCAAAAATCTTATTCTATTGGCAGATCGTCTTATTTACCTGCTCAAATCAAGGACAGATAATTTTAAGACATTTTTTTACTTATTTTTAGTTCGGTTTTTGCAGTGCTGAGCCCCAGTCAGAGCGTCCGCTCCCTACCTTCTCTGACCCCCGTCTCGATGCGGGTGTGCTGGTCGGCTGCGGGCGTGGACAGGTGCAGCAGGGGCCCGGCTCCCGGCAGGAAGTCGTTGTTTGGGTCCTCGGCGTAGATGCGAGCTTCGAACGAGTGGCCCTTTAAGGCGATGTCCTCCTGCAGGAGAGGCAGCCGCTCGCCTGCTGCCACCTGGGGGAGAACGATTGGACGATGGTAACCAGAACCTTTGGGGGGGTTTCCCAACACATTCCTGCAATCTCAGCTCACCCTGAGCTGCCACTCCACCAGGTCGACCCCGGTGATCATCTCACTGACAGGATGCTCCACCTGCAGCCTGGTGTTCATCTCCATGAAGTAGAAGTTGTGCTGGGCGTCCATTATGAACTCCACCGTACCTGCAAGGCGAGAAGGAACGAAAGTTACGAAACGCGCGTCGTGTTCGGCGTCTGAGCGAGCCGCGGCGAGGCGGCGAGCTTCACCTGCGCCGACGTAGTTCACCGCCTTGGCGGCTCTGACAGCCGCCTCGCCCAGCTTCCTCCGGACCTCAGGGCTGATTCCAGGCTGGGGGCAGATTCAGAAAGAAACAAAATCGTTCAGAAGGTCCAGGAATCCACACTCAGACTCAGGCGTCCAGAGTTTAACCTTTTTTTAGTCGATTTCTGAGTTTAAACACAAAAAGTAATTCATGCAGTTTTCTGCAAATATGATTCTTTACGTCTGGGACCTGACAGACGGATAGAAAGTTCTAGATTATTGCAGGAGAGCTGCTTCAGCTTCCTGTTTTGAATGAACAAATATTTTTTTCTTTTGGATTTTTTGCGGCTCTAGTGGCTCGCTTTTATTCACAGTAGACTGACCGGAAAGGGGTGGAAGAAGGGGGTTCTTCAAACCCGGGTCGACCGCGTCGAGGACTAAAGGCCTCCAAACACGAGTCGTGCTACCCGCTACGCCACGAGCGCGCTCCAAATGAACAAATATGTCGCCACCCCTCATTTACCCCTGGTGCCTCCTCGATTATCTTCTGGTGTCTCCTCTGGACGCTGCAGTCCCTCTCAAAGAGATACACGGCGTTTCCGTGCATGTCCCCGAACACCTGGACTTCCACGTGTCTGTGGAACGTTACGACAGTAAAAACGGGGATTTAAAGAACCTGTAAGAACTGCAATGTTAAAAAAAATGATAATAATAATAATATAGCAAGCGTTCGCCACCTGGGATCCTCCACGAACTTCTCCACCAGCATCACGTCGTCGTTGAAGGACTTGCGGGCTTCTCGTCGCGCCGACTCCAGCTGCTCCAAGAAGTCGGCGTCTGACCGAGCGATGCGCATTCCCTGAAACGGGCACCGTCGCTTTAAGCCGGCAGGAAACGAGCAGCGAAACCCCCCGGAGTCGACCGTTCCCCTCTCACCTTCCCTCCTCCTCCACGGACCGCCTTGATCATGACGGGATAGCCGATCCGCGCCGCCTCCGCCTGCAGCCTCTCGTTGGATTGGTCCTCTCCGTGGTAGCCGCCTATGATCGGCACGCCGGCGGCGGACATGATGTGCTTGGACGTGCTGCGAATGAAGACAAGTTCACGTGACGGGTAAAAAAAATCACCTTCAAATGCGGCCAAACCGGACGGGATTCACCTCTTGATGCCCATGTCTCGGATGGCGGAGGAAGGAGGCCCGATGAAGACGATCCCTTCCTGTTTGCACGCCTCGGCAAACTCCGTGTTTTCAGACAGGAAGCCGTAGCCCGGGTGGACCGCCTGCGCGCACAGACGTGTTTCAGCTACAGTAAACGCGCCACAACCTCTATAAAGCGGCGTTACCCACGTGTGATCCGGATCTTTTGGCCACTTCCAGAACTTTCTCCATAGAGAGGTAGCTCTGCTGGGAAGCAGCCGGCCCGATGTTGTAGGCCTCATCCGCCTGCAATGAGCAAAGTTAGGAGCAGACGTGGAAAAAAACACAAACACAACACAGGAGCTTTCTGAGCATGCAGCTGATGTAGCGTCTCACCATGGCCACATGCATGGAGTCCCTGTCTGCATCGCTGTACACCGCCACCGAGCGGACGCCCATCTTCTTAGCCGTTCGCATCACGCGGCACGCGATCTCTCCTCGGTTGGCGATCAGCACCTTTTCGATCCTTCCCACCTCTGCAGGGTTTGAGAAACAGACCTCGGTATTCTTACCCGGATAAAAGCCTTTCCTGACGTTACGTTAGGGCTGTGGACTTTAGATTTGATCACGATATATTGTGGTAATGTCACCATAACGATAAAAGCGATGATAAAAGACTATTTACATTTTCTTGCAGTCTGTTTCAGGAAACTGTGTCTGTGACTGCAGGTCTATTGTAGTCCAATAAGCACAAATACTGTCTTAAAAAATGTAAAACAAGCAACTTTTGTTTACATAAAGAAGTGTGATTTTTATTACTAAACTGCACAAAGTAAGTATATTTAATTGTGGTTTTTAATTTATTGATATTTTTATAAGAAAATAACAATCCTGACAACACTGGTAGTTGTTGGGAGTTTTCAGACACCACTAGTTGGAATTAATAATTGTCTAGATAAATCCAAATTCTTCTCATGATAAGACATTTTTAATGATAACGATAAAACAATACAATAAAGGCCCTAAGAATCGTTATAATCTAAACAAATTAATTTTGCTAAGCTATTGATCAAAAACGTACTCTATCCAGTGTCAGTCTGTCCCATTTCAAATGTGTTTGGGGAAAAAAGCAAACATGGGGAGAATCAGGACCCAAAGTCTCTTTAATTAAATAATTTAAATAAATTTCATACTAATTGCTGAATAAAATCTTAATTAGGGCATAACATGCAAATCCTGAGAGAAAGCCTGCCAGGTCGTGGTGGGGCTTTACCTTCACACAAGACAGCAAAAATAAACAGTCAGAGCTACAACGGAAGGGTTTAGATCAACTCCTATTCCTCTTTTAGAATGGCCTAGTCAAAGCACAATCCCTAAACCCAGCTAAGAATCTGTAGCAAGGCCTAAAAATGATATCCAATCTGAGAGAGCTACAGCTATTTAACAAAGAAGAATAAGCAAAAATTATAGTCTCAGGATGTGCAAAGCAGGCAGAGGCATACTCCAGAAGGTGGGCAATTGCTGCCAAAGTATCGACTCTGGGAGACTGAATTTAAAAAATGCATCACACACTTAAGCAATAATTATATAAACATATACGTCTGTTTTAATCTCACAAAAATCCTGATGAAATACACTGAAGTGTGTGGTTGTCACATGTCATATAAAGTAAAAAAATAAATAAATACAAATAAATCAGCGTTATAAGTGGTCAGCCAATGAGATTGTTGTAATGTGGTTTATAACATCATTTAATTTTGCTTTGAAGAGGGAAATTGTAAAAGATCAATTTGCAGTATTGGAATGTTTCCCCCCATTTTTTTGCTTTAAATAAGGAAGTTTTATCATAGAAGCCTTAAACTGAACTGGGATCTAAACTCAGTCAACTTCGTAGTGATTGTACGTCACTCTCATGGTACAGGGATTAAATTAAGTGATCTTTCTTTCTCACCTCCAGAAACAAGCCTCACTCCTCTTTTGGTCCATGCCAGCTTCCTGGGGAAAGGAAACAACATCCTGGCTTTAGTTGTTTTACTGTCAACATTATAAAAGGGCGTTAAATGATCAGATTCTTGTGGCTGAGGAGTCAAAGCAGAGACTTGAAGAGAGAAAACCTTCAGGTCTCAGAAGTAAACAAACTAGCAGCTTCATTAGCATTCGGCTAACTTAGTTTAACCTTGCTCGGTTCGTTTCTGTTCTACTGGCTGGCCCGGTCTGAATTGTTTCAATTACCGTCCGGATTCAAGATGGGGAAACACAACAATGTCATGGAGATAACAATTATTGAACATCATCGAGTAAATGAGGATCTTTAGTGCGGATCAGGGTCCTTACTTCGGGATGGAGGGTAAACTCAAGACAGGCTACAAACAGGAAAGCTAACCCTGAACAGTGGTGCGAGCTAAGGATTAAACAGAGGGACGCAGAGCATTTATAGCGCATAAATTAACCAGGTATGTGGTTTACTCACTGTGTGAATATCCTCAGACCCTGCAGTGTTGGAAAACTCAGAATAACTGCAGCCATGGCTGTCAGCTGCTAGCCCTGCTAGCTAGCTGCCTGCCAGACAGATGAGCGAAACGCGAAGCTGGAGTGAACCAAACAAATTATGTATATTCTGGTCCTTTGGTGATAACTTAAATACGTACGGTAATAAACTATATAAAAAACTGTAATAAACTATATAAAAAACGAGTGACGTTACATTTGGTTTTTTTTCTGTTATTGAAACTATTTCGGACCCTACTGAGCACCCGTAGCGTTAAATGACCAATCAGAAAGCGCGCTGCGGAGGCGGGGAGGAAGATGCAGTGACAGAGTATGGCCACAGGAGGGCGGGGTTTCTCTGTTCGACTGATGGCGACCATCACGTTCCCCTCTATTTCTACCCATCTTCACAGATATGTTGATTTTATGGTTGAAATCCCAGCAATGGACAAATAGAATGTTTGTAGAATATATTTATTTATTTATTGTTGAAAGTTAAAAATACTACTGGACCTGTTCGACACACAATCATGTACAGAAAATTTTAACATCTTAAATAAATATAATAACATAAATCGCCCAGAATCCGCCAGAGGTGTTTCTCCATGACCTTGTACTCAGTCATGGATAACCAGAAGACAATTGATGATGCAGAAAATAAATAAACAAATATACTTATAAATTGTGGATTAAATCTAGTCTTGGTTGGGCAGCTGCCTGAAAGCTGGAGCATAAATGCCGTGTTTCCTCTGTTCTGTGCTTTCAAAATGATTGTATTATAAATCCCTTTAAATTTAGAAAAGAAATCCTGATTTCAGGAGTATTTTTGTTCAGAGTGACCAGCACTACATCTAGCCCCCCTGCTTAATACTAATTCAACCTCTTTATAGTTTTATTGTAAAAATAGGAAAATAATTATGGCGTAAATGCTCAAAAATCATTCATACATTATGCCACTGCCGTTATTTTTAGCTTTCCAGAATTGGCAAAAGCCTTTCGTTAACCTGAATGATGTGATAGTGTAATTATTATAATGTTACAGAAGTTTGAGGGTGTGGAGTCAATCAAACACCACGGTGTTACGTAGCGGTGGCGACCTCATGGCCTGTTGGGACCTCATGGTCTGAGTTGATGGGAAGATGGACGAAACTACATACTGGGCAATCCAGAAAGAAAACATGTTAGAAGATCGGACCCCGCCCCTCCTGGAGAGCATGACCTTAATTAAAAACCTAACCCAGATCCAGCTGTACTGTCGTTTCTTTCACAAATACTGCAGAAAAGCTCCCAAATGCAGTTGACGTACTTTTAAATGTCCCTGAAGGTCTTTCATTCCGGTTTTAAATCACTTCACAGTGCACAATGTGTACTCCTTAGGGTTTTATGGGAATTATTTCAACTACAGACTCCAGTGCAGCCTACCGTCGTCTGATCTAGTTCCCAACAGGGAGAGTAAACATTGATTTCTCTTTGCATTGTTTTGCTTAATATTCTTATTTCTATACAATAGTTTCCAGAAGTGAATTTGGTTTTAATTTTAACGATCCTAAATATGTTCTTCTCTCATCAGAGAGAATATGCTTTATATGAGGCAATATCTTAATGCTCAACACTTAAATTTATCACAATATTCACAATGATAACTATAAGGCTTCACGCAAGGAGAGAAACATAAAAGCAAATAAAAAGATATAAACCGTACACCTTCAGTTTAAAAGTCACACATTTAGAGAGGTAAAAAAAGTACAACATTATTATACATTCAGGCTTTTCTGAGGGTGAACCAACAAAGTACGGTAATTATCAGAGTCTTTCATATCCTGGTCTTTGGCGATCTCTGATGAACAGGAAGCTGAGCACAAAGCTCAGCATGAGTCCCACAGCGACGGACCCAATGATGATGGGAACTGCTCTCCGGTTGAAATCCGCCCAGCACTCATTCTCTGAAACAGAACAAAATCAACACCTTGATTTGTGTAATACACAAAGCATTAGGACTGGGTATCATCTATTCTAGGACAAGCCGATACGATACATAGCTCAGCTTGATTTGATTTGATTCCAATATCGATATTTATTACTTTCAAATTAATGCTCAAAGTCATTCAATCAACAAAACCAGCCAAATATTATATTTATGTTCAATTTATTGACCACTGATTTATTAACGAGAATATAAAGTGCATTTGTTTCGATGCATTTAATGTATCACAGAAACCAAAAATGTGTCCAAACGTCTGATTTTAGGGACGAAGGCGCTTCTAAAATCCTGTCGGCCGTTCCACAAATTCGTCTCACTTCCTCTTCCTCGCTGTGAACAGTAATGGCGCGCTGTAATAACGCCCCCTAGGGGTTGGGAGGTATATCGATGTTGAAAGTCAGAATATCGATATTTAATCGATTAAAAACATCAATATTAATCTTTGTATCGATTTTTATGCACGGTCCTACAAAGCATGTTGCTGCCACCATCATGATCCTTGGCCGCTACGGGGTTCCTTTGGGGGGATTCTTAGCCAAACAGTCTGACATGTATTAAGGTCCTCGTGCCTTGTGAGACTTCAAATGTGTTTTTGTAAAGTTTAGCTGGGACCGGATATTTTATTTTGTGAGTACAACAAGGCTTACATCGTTGTAAAGAACTCGAGAATTTGCTCTCAGATGCACTCCACTATCAGGAATTCATGGAAATCCCTGCAGCTCCTTTATTATGCCTAGTTTGTCTGTTTAGCAATTTTGGAGAAGCAGCCATTTCTGGGTGCTGCTACTGTTGCACCACAGTATCCCCACCTTATGATAACTGTCTTCATTGTGTTTCATGGTAATCCATTAGAGATTATTTTGCAGACTACTCCTCACTGATACCTTCTGACAAGGAGACCCCCCATCCCTCCAATGTTTTATAAGCTCTAAGTGGACCATGGCTTTAGTTTTTTGGTCGACTTATACAGATGAAAGGTCACATTAATGGGTGGAAATATTAAAATATTACTCATCTTGCTCTCATTTTCTTAATTTTATAATTTTTCCCACCTTTGCCAAACTGCCCATTGGGAACACCAAAGGCCTGCATCTGCAGAGGAACCAACTTGATCCGCAGCTCAGGTGAAACTTGAAGGAGCGACTCCGAGGTGCACCTGAAGCTCTGATCATTCGCTGTCCTGAAGAGCGTCTCGTTGGATAGAAACCCAGAATACGTCTTATCTGTCCGGACAATAAAGCAGGAAGACCAAATCAATCAAATGGCTTTAATTTTTATTATAAAATGTTTCCTGTAATCTTACTGGGACATCCTTCGCAAACAGGCAGAGGGAACAACCGGGCAGCCAGTTTGGTGACATAGAAATAATCTTTGTCCTGCAGGGAGGAAAAAAATAACATATGACATTGTACAGGGGAAAAAACGCTGCACATATTAGACAAATGAAACTAAACGTCCATTTGGATTGTTTTTGTGGTTGTTTTCTTTTTCTTTTTTTACCTTTTTGAAGGTGAAATCCAGACTTGCAGAATTATCTGGCAGCATGAGAGAGAGAAGGGCTTCGTCTTTGTTGCATTTACCTCTCAGCTCAACCCTGGACGGATCAAGGTTGAAATACCAGTTTGTCTGAACACACAAGGAGGGAAACAGTTTAAATCGCAGTTTAAATCTCGTGAAAACCAGTGTTTTAATCGTGTTTAATATGTTTTACTGCCGCGTTTGAGTCCCTCTGCTGTACTTGTCTGTATCTGAATATGTTGTTTCACTGTCAACTCTTTTATCACTATTATATTTGCTCTATTATTTAAAGTACGCTGTTTTTAAAAGCCCACCTAAGGGCACGTTCTGCGAATTAGCTCATAGCACCATGCTGCAACACATGGGACAGCAGCTTTCTCACTTTATCTAAGTTACTGTGCGTCTGTCCCTAACAAAATAAATAAAGCGTAGCCTTTACTGCATATTGCAGGTAAGCGTTCACGCCTAGCATCACAAAATGTGTTCTGCACGGACACATTTTGTGCAAAGACACCCCGAGAACAATAACAAACACACTCCCACGCTGTTGATCATCAGTCAAAGCTTCTGACCTTATTTTCGATCACAATGTACTCTGCTCCCATGACGGCCTTGATGCACGGCCTCCCGGCCAAGTCCCGCAGCGTGTAGCTTCCTGAGGACACAACAGATGCAAGCTGTGCACAGGGTCTGCTGCTGGGTACATCGCATTAGGCAAGCCAACGCTGACATACTGTCTGGATATTTTCTTTGTTTTTAAAAGCTGTTTTTGGTTTTGTTTGTAAATGAGTGAACTTACTGACGAGAATAAAACCACAGGAACAGTAGATTGGGGACAAAAGACCAAAATACACTGTTTATCTGTACACTGATGATATCATCCACTGTGAATGTGTCTTTTTTTCCCATTTTAGGTGTATTTAGTACAGGGGTTCCCAAAGTGGGGGTCGCGAGATGATATTAAAAAGATTAGTATTTCCTTATTTGTGAAACTGATACAAAAGCATAACTTTACAAGCTGCTCAACATTCCTTATGTTACGGGGTCACGAGCTGAAAAGCTTGGGAACCCCTAATTTAGTACATTGTGAGGAATAGAGTTCATGTTAATTGGTTATATCTGTTAATTGGTTATATCTGCCTTTAATGTGGCTCTTAAAATAATAATAAAACTTCATATGCAAACTTCCCACATTTTTAGAACCTAATAACGCTTTAATTACAGGTCCGATTGATGGGCCTGGGGCTTTATCTGTTCATTACTTATTCCCACACAATTCTAGTTTCTCGTTAAAAAAAACAACACACTCATCTAAATAGTAAAATTATCCCATTTGGGGATCCTAATTTGTTATTTAAAACATCCAGGAGAAAGGATCCAACAAATATAGATTTATCTACTCTTTAAGTTTTTTTTGAGATAGATAGATAGATAGATAGATAGATAGATAGATAGATAGATAGATAGATAGATAGATAGATAGATAGATAGATAGATAGATAGATAGATAGATAGATAGATAGATAGATAGATAGATAGATTTGTCCCTGTGCCGTACTCACCAGCCGTGGGAACGGTCTCTCGCTGTTGAAGAACGGGTCTGTAGAACTGAGCCTCAGAGTCCAACACAGTGGAGCCGCCGATCCTCTGGAGGTGGAGACCTGATGAAAAAGGACCCTGATCAATTTAAAGGTCAGTTCATCATTATTATAATCCGATGCTGCAGCAGAAACAGGGGGGAGAAATGTGAAGGTTTCACACTGCAAAAAGGGAACTAAAAGTAACATTTTCTTGAAATGAGTGTATATGTTTGTGATTTGAGCAGATAAATAACATAATCTGCCAATGGAATGAGTATTTTTACCCCTAAAATAAGATAATTAGATGTACTGCACTTGCAATAAGATGATGGAGACGAATTGCTTCTATTTTGAGTGAAAAAATCTTATTCTATTGGCAGATAAGTTTATTTATCTGCTCAAATCAAGGACAAATACACTCACTCCAAGTAAATTGTACATACTTTTAGTTCCCTTTTTGCAGTGCAGTATTGAATTGGCTGGCGGGTCCAGAATGACAATCCTGCAAAAACCTCTGCATCTTACTAAGTCGGTTCAATTGAATCCTCCACACAGATCAGTTCAAATCTTTCTATCAGGAAACCTAGCAGGTTGCATCAAGTCTCTCCAAGCAGCATTCACTCCTCCTGAAAGAGCGTAGAGCCACAGGGACTGTCATCTGCATTGTTGATGGCTTTGCAGCAATCCCTCATACTGAGCATGCATGAAGCGACAGTGGAGAGGAAAACTCCCCTTTAACAGGGAGGAGAACCTCCAGCAGAACCAGAACCAGGCTCAGTGTGAACGTTCATCTGCCTCGACCCACTGGGGCTTAGAGAAGAATTACTGTGCAGCTCATGGCCCCAGTTCAAGTATTATACAAGTATTATACAAGGATTATAATACTTGTATAATATTACAAAATTTACAAAATTTCCACTGATGTGAGGCCTTTAACAAGAATCTAGACAAATCATGGAAAATGTTGCGCACAACTTTAAATATTTTTCTGTTGTCAAACTTATTTTTTTGCCTTAATATTCATGTAATAACAAATAGGATCACAAATGGACAGACAGCAAGTTGTTTATGAAGACAGAGTGAACGGTTTCACATTCTTGTTGAGACCAAAAAAAAAACTTTTGTACCAAGAAAATCAAAAACGACAAACCAAAAAAAAAATAAAAAATTAAATTCTAATAATTTGATTGAGTAATTGTGGCTCCATGGGTACAGCGGTCATCCTGCAGTATGAATCGTGTAGATTATATTCCAGCTTCCTCATGCCACATGTCAATGTGCCTATGTGCAAGGCACTGAACCCAAGGTGCCCCTGATCTGCGTAGCTTATGAACCTACGCCTGCTGATGAGTGAATGAGGGAACGTGGTTGTGGTGTAAAGCGCTATGAGTGGTCGGCATGACTAGAAAAGTGCTGAATTCAGTTAATTTAATTAGCCTGACATGCAGAGCAGTTGCTTCAGATCTTTTGGTTCACAGAGCCGACTGCGTTGTTTCATCAAAGGAACCTTTTCACGTACTGTGACTTTACGGATTCATACGCCAGTAGCTTACATTACCTCACCCTGTTGGCTTATTCTGTTTTATTTCTGTGTTTTGCACATTGTGATTTCTTTCTTTGGTCAAATTACATGTCTTTAAAATATTTTGTGTTGTTGTTTTTATTGTCAAACACGGGTAAAAAAAAAAAAAAAAGAGTTCTTTGTTTTATTTCAGTAATACGTGAATTGTTGCCCACAAATATTTTCAGGTTGACCATTTCCAGCCAGTGTGGCAAAAATACTTCAAAAACAAAGTCCTGCACGGATCTTGGGGCGACTGTGGCTCAACGGGTTGAGTAGTCATCTAGAATGTGGGTTCGATTCCAGCTTCCAACCGTCACATGTCGATGTGCCCCTGGGCAAGGCACTTAACCCCAAGCCTACCGATCTGCGTATCGTGTGTATGAATGTGTGCGCGGTAGAGAGTGCGCTTTGGGTGAATGTGGCTATAGTGTGAAGAGCTTTGTGTGGTCAGTATGACTGGAAAAGCGATTTATTATTATTTTTATTTATTTATACAAGTTCAGTCCATTTATCTTCTTCTTCACCAGTAACGTATGTAGGGAGGCCTGCAACGCCGCCGTCCCGGCATTGACTCCATCGTCCTCCTCTTTCTTAACCCCCCTTCCAGTCAGCCTACTTTAAAAAAGGAAAAACTAGTACCACAGTTAAAATAAAAATAATAAAACACAAAGACATACCAAAAATATGTATATAATTTTTTTTTAAACCAAAAATATTTGTTTTTACTTATATATTGTATTTTTTTCCCTGCTCTATAAAATATAATCATTTTACATAAATAAATTTGTCAGATTTTTTATGTAACAAATTAATGTGTAAATCGCCGAACAATTTAGTCCGGCCTGATGGCTAAATGCATTATAATAAAAAAAAAAAAAAAATCTTTTTTTTTTTTTTTTTTTTTTTTTTGCAATGTCCTGTCTGGCAATGTGGCAATAAGAATTGTTGTCTTAATGCCAAAAAGAGCTCATTAGATTTTACTTTCACAAGTGGAGCAGTACTGCTTTTGCCATAGTGCTCTGCTTGATTTATGAATGTGAATAGTTTTATTATGATTCATGCTGGGAATATCTCAAATGATATGGACACTACAATGAGAAAGTAGGAGAGGAAAGGAAGAACAAGAAGAAAAAAAGAAAAGGTGAAAGAAAGAGGAGATAAAAGGAAGAAAATGATAAAACAATTATTGAAAAACAACATTACCCTGCCTCTTGCCCAGTGAACGCTGGAGATAGGCACCAGCAACCCCCGCGACCCCATGAGGGATAAGCGGTTTGGAAAATGGATGGATGGATGGATGAAAAACAACATGTATTTCGTTTAATTGAAAATATGCAGCTCCCATATTGTCCACGGGGGGCGCTGTGTTTAATCAGCAGATGGTAGCACTGAGTTTCAGATGCGGAAAATTGATTTTAAACCATTTCTTAATTTTTATCTGTTTGATTTATTTTGTCATGCAGGACAGTGTTTTTAAGTTCCAAAAAATTTGAATAAATGTTTTTCAACGTTGTACAATCACTGTGATCAGTTCTTATGCATAATGCACAAGTAAATGTTTAACTGAGTAAAAGTATTGTTGAAATTGCACATACTTTTCTTAAAAACGCTGGGGTTATTCATAATTTATTGTGTAAAAGTGAAATTCATTTAATATAAAAATCAACAACAAGTCCACATTTATAAATTCTATTTAATCTTTCAATGAGTTTACTCGTGTGGCCCTCTTGAGATCAGATTAAGCTGAATGCGGCCCCTAAACCAAAATGAGTGTGACACCCCTGGTGTAAATTAATGTTTTTAATTTACACCAGGGGTGTCATAATAAAAGATGGTCATCCAGTTTGCAAATTATTTTGAACAATTTTATTTGACTCTAACAACGATAAAATTATATCGGTTTAGCCATATAACAACAGTATTTGGGTCAGTTTAAAAACATTTGCTGTAATTAGCCAATTTTAATAATTGAATTCAAAGCAGATTTTAATGCACCAAAGTAATGAGTAAATAAATGTCATGGATAGATGTCACTATGAATTTAAAGAGAATGTCAAAAGTGTGTTTATTAAAAGAATAAAGAATACTTTATGTTGTACTTAGCATTTTTAATTGTAGGATTTTACCTTTCCTGTAATAATTTTGCCCTAATTAAAAACTAAGATCTTCCATCTGCATCAGCCACCTGTGCTGGAGGACCAAATCTTTCTTGCACCCAAAATCCGTTGCAGGGGCCACAAATGGCCCCCAGGCCACACTTTGGACATGCCTGCCTTACATGCATGAGAAGAACATGAAGCCCCCGGCCAGACTTCAGTCCCAGGAACTTCTTGCTATGAGGCAAAAGTACAAACGGTTGCAAGATATGCGCAGCCCTCATCAGTCATATGCAACATTGGATAAATTCTTTAATTAGAAACTAAAAGCTGCAACTTCTAGACTTCTGCAACTTTTTGTCTGAGAGATAGATATAAAGTAGCGTGCATATATGCCAGTGTTCCTCTGTGTACAATCACACTTAGGGTATTTTCCCTTCATAAAGCCAGAGTTTCAGAGTGACTGCTGCAGTCCTGTAAAGGTAACCAGCGCTATAAATGGATCGCAGCTCGACACCTCTGCTGCTGCAGCAAGAAAAGGGGAAACACTGTGAAAGTGCGAACTTGGATCGGATTGTTTAAAATCTAACTCATCATCGATATCACAAAAGAAACCTAAAAAAAAAAATAAAAAAAATGAAAGCTTACAACTGAGCAAACGTTTAATTTAACTTATGCTCACCTAAAACCTAGCATCACCCAAACATCTCCCACTTTGTGAGAGGATTAATCTTTCTTTGGCTGCTTTTTTTTTTTTTCGTGACACTTAAGCAGATATTAATTTACAGTTGTGGTGGCAAAACAAGATAATAAAACCTTGCAGTCATGTTCACAATTCTTGTGGCTTAAACCGACAGAGAGAAAGAGAAAGAAGAAAACTGCAGGACCACTGAAGCTGCGGGAGAGAGGAAACGGCCCACGCGTGACATTTATCATATAAAAGCAAATTTACAAGCAAATGTTTGCTTGCTGAAAGTGTATATTCCATTATACATGAGTTTAATTAACTCACGTATAATTTAATTAACAGAAAGTCTGACATTTGGGTCAGAAAATCAACAGAGAAACCCCCAAAGACTGACCTGTTCACTCCTTTTAAATCCACAAATCAACATCTTACCTGGAAGGAAAGCAACGAAAAAGCAAAGAATCCATCTGCGTTTATGTGTCTTTGGCAGCATGCTTTTAGCAGAGCGGTGTCGGTAAATGACAGCAGATAGGAAGTGCAGCTGTGGTTTGATTCTTTTAAATGTGAGAGCAGCTCTGCGTCTGAACGGAGGTCCTGAGACCACAGCAGCAACAAGTCAGCTGAAAGGTTAGCCTCTCTGCGGCACCTGGGGGGCTTTAGCTTTCCACCCAATGAGCAAACAATGCCAGGAAAGAAATCAAACTGCACGATGGAAACTTTAACTCAACAAAACGGCACAAAAACAAAAACCCATATCACCACAAACACTGCATGCTGAGCTGAGTCAGGTTTATTTGCTGCAACTTTCAGCGCGCAAGGCGGTTCAAAGCGCGCTTTACATCATGATGGTATAAAAACACATGGAAACGGTGACCGGATGTGAGACCAGTAACAAACATTAAACCGTATCAGGTGAAAAACATCGACACGCGTCCAATAAGTTGGTCAGTGTTCCTGTTATTATGGGCAGAAAGCAGCTCTAAACAGGTGGCATTGCGCTCTGGATTTAAAGGAACTCGGTGTTTAATCCATTTTCCGGTGGCAAACACGTCCAGCCGTGACATCATCAGCCTGTAGTGCATCGAGATGGACGGTCCTTGTCCTCCTTTGGTTCCTTGGATCACAAATAACATGGGAACGCCCATATAATGGTGTTGTGATGAAGCTTCTGATTGGTTAATTCACCAATAATGTAACTGTTTGCATCAAAAGGTGCCTCTCCTTCGGTCATCCGCCATGACAACTTTTTGGCCACAAGGAGAAGAAGAATGGCTTTGAGGAGCAAAGTTGAGATGTTAAATCTTTGGAATTGTGTACCAGTGGTGAAGCACGGCGGTGGAGCTATCATGCTGTGGGGCTGTTTCAGTAAACGTCGTATTGATGCTGTGTCTTTGATCTGGAGACAGGGAGGTCATCACGGACTCTGTCGACTCAACAACAGCAAAACTAACGACGTTGTACCTGAACGACAGGGGCTTGCACACTGAGACTGTGTACATCGCATTAGGATATGTTCTTTTTTTTTAAGTTTTTTTGATTTTCTTTGTAAATGAGTGAAATTACTGACGACAATGCTGGTGAAGATTCTCAGTCATCATGGTCATTCCAAAAAAGGTAAAAAACAAAGCAAATGGACTTGTTTTCCGTAGTTGAAGACGTTTCACTTCCTCTCCAGGAAGCTTTCTCAATTCAAAAAGTCTGGAGTAATGTGCAGTACCAAGCTTTATACTACTGCCAACAAAGGCCTTGTAATGGCTTAGATAACATGCAAATTCAATCGAAACAGGTCCACCTCTTAGTAATGGACGCCAGCAGATTGTCATTAAGCCAGCAGATTGAACCCGAAACTGGTCCACTCCTCTGTAACGAGGAGTCGTTAGGGTCGTTATTGGCTTGGCTTAAAGGAACGATGTTTTGATCACTCGTATGAGGGTGAGAATTGAGGTGATGATTGGCCGGAATTAATCCTATAGCTGGATTGTAAGTTTTTAGGTTCCAACTCTTTTTAGGTTCCTGTTTCTGAATTTGCATGTTATCTAAGCCATTACAAGGCCTTTGTTGGCAGGAATATAAAGCTTGGTACTCATCATTACTCCAGACTTTTTGAATTGAGAAAGCTTCCTGGAGAGGAAGCGAAACGTCTTCAACTACGGAAAACAAGTCCAGTTGCTTTGTTTTTTTACCTTTTTTTGTACTGACGACAATAAAACTACAGGAACAGTAGATTGGGGACAAAAGACCAAAATATACTGTTTATCTGTACACTGATGATGAAATCCACTGTGAATGTGTCTTTTTTTGTCCAATTTTAGGTGTATTTAGTACAGGGATTCCCAAAGTGAGGGTCGCGAGATGATTTTTTTTCGCTTATGTGCTAAAAAGATTTAGTATTTCCTTATTTGTGAAACTGATACGAAAGCATAACTTTACAAGCTGCTCAACATTCCTTATTTTACGGGGTCACGGGCTGAAAAGCTTGGTGACCCCTAATTTAGTAAATCGTGAGGATTAGAGTTCATTTTAATTGGTTATACCTGCCTTTAATGTGGCTCTTTGAAAAAAATAAAACCTCACATGCAAACCTTCCACATTTTTAGAACCTGACAACGCTGCAGGATTCGTCTGTTCCTGATAAGCTGGACTGGTCCTAACGCACCAAGTCCTTGAACAAGAAGACCAGAGTACCTTTAAAGGCATACTATGCAACATTTTTCAGTTAATTAATGTGTTCCATACCGTTTTGGATGATTAAATGAGTCATTTCAGGTCGAACAAAGGTTTTCTCGGCTGCCCTGGTGGTCTGTGGGGGAAATACCGCACTTGCAATCGCAAGAGCTCTCGGCCCGCACACACAGAAGTCTCGCTTTACGGCGAGAACTCCATGTGTTTTTGCCCTGCCATTCACTATATGCACGCGCGAAAGCAACAACAAAGAACCACGTGTTAACGTCAAATAAACATGCAAGCATATCGAGTTTTATTATTATTATTATTATTATTATTATTATTATTTTATGTTGGCGAGACGCTACCGCGGCGGCCACGGCGAGGCGGCGAGGCGGCGGCGGCGGCGGTAGCGTCTCGCCAACATAAAAAAATAAATAAAAATAATAATAATAATCTTTATGACAGTGCACTTTTACTTTCGCCCTCTGGGGGGAGCCTCGCTGGAAAATCAACCCCGGTTGCATAGTATACCTTTAAAGGGAAAACGTCGTGTAAAATTCCACTTTAAAGTTCAGGTGCTGCGTAGATAACTTTAGATTCTGTTTTATATGCTGTTGTCTTTTTAAAAGTAACGTGGCAGTATTTTGCTACGGAACAGCTAACATAGATCATGGACTTCGTGCTTACCGATTTCCCACATATTTTCCTTTTTTTTTTCTGCTGCAGATTTATAGTCCAAGCTCGAAACATGTTGGAGCTGCAAGCAGATTAGTGAAAATGTTCGGTTGTTGGGAGTATTAACCTGCACAACGCTGTAAAATTGGCTGAACGGGCTGGAGGGGGATGCCCTGCGAGCTGCAGGTGGTTGGGAGGTGAAGTGCCTCCTTCGCATTTAAAGAGACAGCACCGAAAAAAAAAAAAAAACTTTTCTCTCAGATGAATCTCAGAACGGGAGCTGCAGATAGGCTGCGGGGGAGTAGCAACAAGTAATTCAGACCAAAGCATTGCATTTCCACTGTATACAGACCACACCTAAATGACTTCAGTGTGCAAAGGAAGGCGTTAAAAAGCATGGCATGTCCCCTTTAATGTGTGCAGGGTTCTGCTCAGGACATTAGTGGTTGGCACAGAGCGGGACAAGCGGGTCTGAAAGGCCAAATCAGTTGTGGCCCGTCCCCTGGAGGAGGATGTTGGCCAAAACCACATCTATGGTGAACATTGCCTCTCACCGCCTCTGCCAGCTCCTCCCATCAGATAAAAGACCCCACATTAAACCAATAAACGCACAATACTGTTAAAAACACACAGTATATGTTTCCTCTCATTTATATCTCTTCTTCTTATGTTGTATAGTGTTAATTTCTTTGTGCAACTTTTTCAGAAATAGCATTTTTATTTAATTATCCTCCCAGACAGGCACCTTTTACTCACTTTTCCCCTGGGGGGTATAAATAAAGTCTCGTTGCACTGCAAAAACGGAACTAGAAATAAGTAAAATGTTCTTAAAATGTGTGTATTTGTCCTTGATTTGAGCAGGTAAATAAGATGATTTGCCAATGGAATAAGATTTTTGCACTTAAAATAGGAACAATTCATCCCCATCATCTCATTTAAAGTGCAGGATGTCTAATTATCTTATTTTAGGGGTAAAATCATCTTATTTACCTGCTCAAATAAAGAATAAATACACTAACTTTAAGAACATTTTACTTATTTTTAGATCCGTTTTTGCAGTGTGTGCTGCACTGTGCAAGACGGATGAGGTTATGAAGGAGGAGTAGCTCCAAATTTCCCAACTTTATCTCAAATAAAAAACTATGTAATAAAAACATGAATGACCGTTGATTAATTAATTCAAATTAACTCAATTCTGCCAAGAAATGCGTTCAAATGTCCAGCCAGAAACACGGCAGAAGCTTTTTGTGGGACACAACAAAATGCGAGGCTTGTGCACGCGGCCTCGTGGCTTTTAGGAATATTTATTTATCCAAACCTGGGAAACTAATAATTCAAAGAAACAATCAAAGTTTTAAACACCCGAAACAAAAGCAGAGGATATAAACAAACCTTCTCTACACGGCATCAGCAGAAAAGTGACTTATTAACTGTGAACAAGCAAACACCCAGGCGCAGATCCACAGAAGAGGTTTCATAATCTGTTGATCTTGGTGCATCCGAGCACCCCCCCCCCCCCCACTCAGTTTTACTGACGGCTTGTGGGGAAATCAGGGCAGCTGAGGCTAAAGGTCATCCGGGACAAAGTACCACGTAGAAAGCGCGGTCCCAAAAACACAGCTGTCATGCTGAAGGTGGTCTGCAAACACATCTGTCACAGGCAGACCGACTGAACCCTTCGTCTTTCCCCTCTTTGTGTCCTAATTCTCCGGATAACGAGGAAAAGTTTGAGCTCATTTTGGGTCCTCTCTGCCTCTGAAACGGACTGACGTATTGACTCGACGTGGGAGGGCAAACAGAAGAGCAAACATTTGCTCCTGTTTTACCAACTGAGCCCTGTCCTGTGTGTGTGTGTGTGTGTGTGTGTGTGTGTGTGTCCTTTGTGCCCTCCTGTCCACCGTGCATGTGTCCTCGTCTTTCTCAGGAGTCCCAGCTGCAGCCAGAGGACAGCTTCGCTCAGTCATCTGTACGAGAGGACAGAGGAAGCAGGGTTTCCGTCTTCCAGGCCATCAGGATCGACAGCGGGCCTCCGCCTTCACCAGACAGTAAGCCTGCTTCGGGGTAACTGGACTGGAAAGCCTCGTTTTGGGTTGCGCAAAAGAAATTTTGGGGGGTGAAACTGATTGATTGATTTTATTTGTTTTACTTTTTTTTTTTAGCAAAAGAAAAGAAACAAAAATCACGATGAGGAGCGAAGTGGGTCCGTTCGTGTTGAGTCTGCTGTGCTTCTGCAGCTCTGTGTTCGGGCAGGTAAGAACCAGACTGGGGGAGGGAAACTAATAAAACAACAAAAAAAACTTCAGTGGTTTGGCTTTAAAAAAAAAACAGCAGAAATGTTTGAAGGCGAGTTCAACTCCTTTAACTTAAGTACATTTTGAGGAAATCTTTTTCTGACTTTCCAACAAATACCTGTGAGCAAACGTCTGGATGGTTGTTGGAATGCAGTTTTAATTGTTTTTTTGCTCAGGCTTATCTGATAAGCTCATCGATGGCCGGCTCTCTCTGCTCAGATGGGCGGCGCACGCTCATCCGGACCGCCTCTAGGTCCAGATCAGAGATCAGTGACCTGAAACAGCAGCTCCCCACGCTGCTGTCCTGTGTATTAGCTGTGGTTGTTGCCATGATCCTCCGAAGGAAGTTAATTTGTATCCAAGATGCAACTGACAATTAATCCATGGTCCGGTTCTGATAAAGCGTACCGCATTAAAAAGCACAAACGACGCGAAAACTGAAGCACGGTGTAAATAAACTTCGATAAATGACAATTATGATCCACAGAACAAAGGAGAAAGGTTAAAAATCTGGCGTTCCTCATTGTGCTTTAGGGTTTAGAAGAGGGGTCTGCAACCTGTGGCTCTTTACACTGCAAAAATGGACCTAAAAATAAGTAAAATGTTTTTAAAATGTGTGTTTTTGTCCTTGATTTGAGCAGATAAATTATATTATCTGCCAATGGAATGAGTAATCTGACCCATAAAACAAGATAATTAAACATCCTGCACTTTAAATAAGACGAGATGAATTGTTCCTATTTTAAGTGCAGAAATCTTATTCCATTGGCAGATCATCTTATTTACCTGCTCAAATCAAGGACAGATACACTCACTTTAAGAAAATGTTACTTATTTTTAGTTCCATTTTTGCAGTGTACACCTTCAGCTCTGGCTCTTAAAAACTGTGGGGGGAAAAAAATTGGTCGATGTTTCTAAATGTTAAGGTAATTTAAAATTGCTCGCTTTAGGATGAATTTATTTTAGCGATATATACAAAACATTTCCAGAAAGAAAGAAACTAATGGTGTGTAGAATATTTTACTGTAGATAAATGAAGCATCTTTTTTGTCAATAAGTTGCAAACGACTTGTTTTTTCATCATTTTGATGCCATTTGCTATAAAAATCAAATGTCCAATTGAGGAAAATGTATTCAACCTAAACATAAAAATACTGTTGGTTACATAATAAAAACTGTTGATCTTTAATTAAAAACAATGTAAACAAATTTCCTATAGTATACTATAAAAACAAGCTGTTGTCTCAAATAGTTGTGTAACTCTTGTGGCTCTAAACAAAATTAGTTTAGCTGGTTCAAGGGTAAAAGTGGCTCTGCGGGCTGTAAAGGTCGCTGACCGCTGGTTTAGAAGGACCTAAGAAGGAGGATCACTTCAGAAGGGCTTTAAATTAACGTGAAAGCAAACTTACTAAAAATATCAGGAACAATACCAAAGGTAAATAAAAGCACAGGAGGGGGAAAAAAAAACCTGGGGAGAGACATTGGGGACAAATGGAGGAGGTTTTGGTAGAGTTTACCAGGAGGTGATTAACCCCACCAGGCCCACTCACCAGCTTTATTTCATGTAAAAAAAAGAAGACAAGAGATTTCTGGATGCTTCTCAAGATCTGGGACTTATTTATAAACCGCTCAGATAAAAACCAACGATTCAACCAAAACGGGAAGCTTCAGATTATGGATCAAACTAATCAGTAATCCTCTGACGGTAAAACCCTGCTTAATAACTTAAAGGGCCACGACAGCGCTGTATAAACTACTTCATGTTGTTCTAATTGCTGCATAAGTAAATTCTCCAAAGAATTTTTGCAGTATCCAGTATTTTAAAGTTTATAATGTTTGCTGATGATACAAATCTCTTTTTTTTCTGGAAGAAACTTGAATGAAATAATAAAAACGATAGAAAAAGAGTTAGCTGAGTTGAAAACTTGGTTTGATTACAATAAGTTGTCGTTAAATGAAGGGGAAACTAAATTTATGGCATTCCATAACGATCTAAAGTTATATATAAATGGAGTTGAAATTGAAAGGGTTTATGAGACAAAATTTTTAGGGATTATTATAGACAATAAACTTAGTTGGGAGCCTCACACAGAATATATTCGAAACAAAGTTGCAAAAACTATTGGAATATTGTTTAAAATAAAAGATTTAATAAATATCAAAGGCCTGCATATTATATATTCCTCTTTGATCATGCCTTATTTGTCTCATTGTTCAGAAGTATGGGGAAATGCAAATAAAACAATTATTGATAAGTTAGTTAAGTCGCAAAAAAAAGCTATAAGGCTTATTAATAAGGTGAGATACCGTGAACCAACTGATAAACTCTTCATTCAAAGCAACACATTAAAATTCAAAGACATTGTTTATAAAAAATGCTGGAAATTCAGAAATGATTAAAGTTAAGAGAGAATAAATATAATTTCCGAGGTTTGTTTATATTTGAATGTGCAAAAGAGAAGAGGCAGATAAAGTCTAGATGTGTTTCAGTTGTTGGTGTGAAAATGTGGAATGAACTGAATGACGATTTAAAGTTATCTCCTTTCTTGGTGAATTTTAAAAGGGCTTTAAAATGTAAAATGATAAAATCCTATGTTATGTACATTTGAATATTTATATATGTACTGTAAACAACCTGGTAGGTTGTAAAGGTTGTAAGTATAAAACAGGGTAGGCAATAATAAGCTTTGCTTTAGCCTATTCCTTTTTTTAGTAAATTGTGGGTTTGTTTATTTGTCGTTGTTTTTGTTTGTTTTACTATTTCCTGTGTTTAATGTTGGATAATTTACTAAAAATAAAGTGAAAGAAAAAATTTCACTAAAAGAAATAACGTCACCTTTAGTAGGGGCTTGTTTGGGCAGCCAGATTTCCCTCCTCGGGGAAAAGCTACGACGCTTGTACGTTTAGCAGACGAGGCAGTTTAGAAATCAAATAAACTTAAGGGTAATGACAGCGGTCAGTGTTGGTAGAGAGTTTTCTTTCTAAATCAGTTTGAAAACGCTCCGGAAACACGAACCCATCTCATATCGGGCCGGGGTGAAGTTAGTTTTAGGTTGGAAAATCGGCCACAGATCAGCCGCTGAAGCCGCGGAGCCCGACATCCACTTCCCAGCCTAAAGCTAACATGTTTGCCTGATGCTGTGCTCTGATTGGAGGATATGAACTGCGTAGAAAGATAAGCCGTTTCTCTGACCGCCCCTGAGCAGGTCCTTTGGTTGACATTCACATGGCCTCGTCAGTGCACGACAGATCCTGTTTATTTTAATAAACTTCTTGTCATGATGCCTTTAGTAAAACACACAAACACAGAAGGGAAGTCTACCGGGTCTGAGAGGAATGACCAGCACACTTTCTCCAGCTGATTAAAGATCTGAGATTAATCAGGACCATGTGGGAATCTACGAAGCCCGGATCAAAGTCCTCGCAGCTTGACTCTGGATCTAATGCCTGGTTCTGACCCATGAGTGAAGGCAGGGAAATATAACATTTGAGTCTTCAGAACCATGTGAAATCATCCACCTTCCAGCACTTAGACAACATGGTTATCAGGCAGAACGGAGCGCCTCACTTCATCCTGGTCGCTTCTCCTCTCATGGAACCAGCAGGATAACTGCAGGCTTGGAAGCGGAACTCGGCCCACAGACGGGCATCTAAAATGTCAAAACGGTTCAAATGTGTATGTTTTGCAAATATTGTCTTCCATAAATGTCACAGGTGGTAAAGATAATCCTAGTTTTCCTGTTCTGTGTGGTCCAGTGCTGATAAACTTACATCACCTCTTACGTTCGTGCAGCAAACCCACCGGGGAAACCTGGTGTCTCCTCTGGGAGTTTGCCGTCAGCTCTTTGGGATTTTATGTATTTTTTGTTTTCTCCAGGGAGCCGTGGAGCCTCAGCAGGGTGTCCTGATCTTCTGTGACGACCCCTCTGTGCAGTCAGCCGTCACCAGCGCCTTGCACAAGTTCAACGAGAGGCTGAGCACCGGATACAAGCTGGCCCTCTTTCAGATCCTAAAAGCCAGCAAGGTACCGCAGCTTTTATTAAGAACCTGCTGTAACAAATGCATTTATCGTTCATAAGCAGTCAGACATAGGGCTGGACCATATAGATAAAAAGCATATTGACAAAATAGAAATCATATTGATTGATATCGATAATTATCAACAAATTCAAAACATATATTTTCAGTGCAGCCCTGGTCATTTTACGCTGCTGCTTAGCGACTTATTTTTAGATCCAGACACAAACACTGAATTCAAACTCAACCTTTTATTCAACCAACCTTTTACCAAAACTGCAAGTTTTTAAAAAAGGACCCATGCTCTTTGAATTCTTTAAAGGGGGCGGAGCTTGGTTCCTGGTTCTGCGTTGTGATTGGTTGGGAGGATGTAATGACTGTAATATTAACCTACATGGCTAGAATGCAAAAGGAAGGAAAACTGTTATTCTATTGAACTTTTTACTGACCCTTTTTTTCTATCATCGATATACGTCTATCAATTGGTATATATGGTTGTTAAATTATCGTCCAGCCCTACATAATATATAGTAACGGTTTATCGATAAGATTAAAAAATGTAAAATGAAAGTAGATTATAGGGGGGGGGGAAATAATAGTAAAGATCTGCTCACAAAACTCCCAACCATTCTAAATTAGTTTAAGTAAATTTTTGTCTTTAACTTTCACGCAGTTTAGCTAAATAAACAACTCATGAGACTAAAACTGACAAATTGAATACAAAAGAAAGGAAAACTCTTATTCTATTGAACTTAATATTGACCCTTTTGTTCCATCATTGATATACGTCTATCGATTGATATATATCGTTAAATTATCGTCCGGCCCTAGTCAGACATATAGCACATCATGTTATTAACTGACATGCATAATAGTATTTTATTCGAAACTGATAAGGCAATGTTATTGCCTTATCAGAAACTTGGCTCAATAGTGATAAGGGCATAGACTTTGAAATCAATGGTTATGAAATGGTTTGTAAGAACAGAGAAAACAAAAATGGAGGAGGAGTAGCTTTATATGTTGATAAGAAGATTAATTATAAGTTGATTGAAACAATGTCAACTGTGATGGACAACATGTTTGAATGTGTGACTATAGAAATACTCATGGAAAAAAGGAAAAATGTCTTAGTGAGTTGCATTTATAGAGCCCCTGGATCAAACATTGAAGTATTCAACAACTGGATAGAAGAAAAATTTATAACAATTAATCAAAAAATAATATTTTTCTGTGGGGATTTCAATATTGACCTTCTCAATCCAAATAGACATAGAATGACTGAAGAATTTATTAACACCATGTTCAGTTTAAGCTTGTATCCTAAAATCACCAGGCCCAGTCGCATTACATCGCACTGCGCTACCTTAATTGATAATATTTTTACAAATGTGCTGGAAAATAATTTAACTAGTGGAATATTAATGAATGACATAACCGATCACTTACCAGTGTTCATAGTCTACGACTGTAAGTGCAAAACAGACAATCAAAAAATAGAGACGCATTACAAACGGGTTACGTCTGAAGAGACACTAAGAGCTCTAGAAGCCGAGTTGTTGGCCTATGATTGGAGATTAATATATAAAATGAATGATGTGAATTCAGCATATGATGAATTTTTAAAAATATTTAAAATATTATATAACAAGCACTGCCCAATCAAACAATATAACAGGAAAAGCAATCAAAAAAATGAACAGTGGATCACAAAAGGAATACAAAAGGCATGTAAAAAGAAAAACAAACTTTATAGAGAATTTCTAAAACATAGAACGTCTGAATCAGAAAACAAATATAAGAAATATAAAAATAAGTTAACTAATATTATAAAAACATGTAAAAAGGACTATTATTATAAATTACTGGATAGGAATAAAAACAACATTAAGGAAACATGGAATATTTTAAATAGAGTCATTAGAAAAGTTAACAATAACAAATATCCAGACTATTTTATAGATAATGAACAGAATATAACTGATTTGAAAAGTGTCGTCAATAAATGTAATAGATTTTTTGTTAATATAGGACCTCAACTAGCAGAAAAAATACCGACTACAAAAACTGCAACTCAGCAATATCTAATTGAGAATAATCCCAGCTCCTTATATCTCAACCCTGTACTAGAAGAAGAAATCATAAACATTGTGAATAACTGTACAAATAAGACTTCCACTGACTGTGATGATCTGGACATGAAAACTATTAAAATAGTAATTAAAGGAATCTCTAAACCACTAACTTATATTTGCAATTTATCATTTCAAACAGGATCATTTCCCAACAAAATGAAAATAGCGAAGGTCAAACCAATGTATAAAACTGGCAACAAACACCTCTTCACTAACTACAGGCCTGTTTCTCTTCTCCCACAATTTTCTAAAATCCTGGAAAAACTCTTTAAGAAAAGACTGGAACAATTCATAGAAAAACATTCGCTACTTATCAGCAGTCAATATGGATTCAGAGCAAACCGGTCAACATCGCTGGCCGTAACTGACTTAATAGAAGAAATAACCAACGCAATAGATAGTAAGAAACTGGCAGTAGGGATATTTATAGATTTAAAGAAAGCTTTTGATACAATAAATCATGAAATCCTACTTAAAAAATTAGAACGCTATGGAATTAGGGGAGTAGTTTCTGACTGGATGAGGAGTTATTTAAAGAGCCGGAAACAATTTGTGAAATTGGGAGATGTGGAATCTGATTGGCAGGAGACTGTCTGTGGAGTACCACAAGGATCAGTATTGGGACCAATTTTATTTAATCTTTATATAAATGATATCAGTAAAGTGTCCAATGCATTAAAATTTATCTTATTCGCTGATGACACAAATATTCTAGCCTCAGGAGATAATTTAGAGCATCTTCTCTCAACAGTCACTTCAGAGATTAGTAAGTTAAAGATATGGTTTGACCATAACAAATTATCCCTAAATTTGGACAAGACGAAATTCATGGTCTTTGGGAACAGTTATAAAAATATTGAAATTCAAGTTCAAATAGAGGACGTAACTCTAGAAAGGGTTTTTGCTAATAAGTTCCTCGGTTTAATAATAGATGACAAAATCAGTTGGAAACCTCATATTCAACATTTACAGAGTAAACTCAGTAGAAGTATATCCATATTGGCCAGAGCTAGACATGTATTGAATGCTAAATCACTTCATACTCTATATAACTCTCTGATTTTACCATATTTATCATATTGCTGTGAAGTGTGGGGAGTTAATTACAAGAGCTCTTTACATCCGGTAACCGTCCTACAGAAACGAGCCATTAGAATCATCCATAATGTCGGTTATTATGAGCACACAAACCCGCTCTTCATAATATCCAGAATTCTCAAATTTGACGACCTTGTAGAATTTAAAATGGCTCAATTTATGTTCAAGGTATCAAAGAAGTTGTTACCTGAGCACATACAGAGCACGTTTTCTGAAAGAGAAGGGGGGTATAACTTAAGGGGTCACTCAATCTTCAAGATCCGCAATTTTAGAACAACAAGGAAAAGCTTCTGTATTTCAATTAAAGGTGTAAAGTTATGGAATAAGTTACATGAAGATTTAAAACAAAGCAATAGTTTAACACAATTCAAAAGAAGGTACAAAGAGGTAATTTTCAATAGATATACACATGGGGACAGAAAGCAATAAGGTGTGTATTGAAGATAATAACTTGGTGTAAGGGTTTAGAAAGATAAACCAGCATAAAATGGGAAAATGTATAGGTAAATATTAGTAACTGTTACTTCAAACTGCCACTTTGATTTTGATTTTTTTTTTCTAATGACAGTAGAACTCTAAAGTCTCAAGTGTTTAGGGGTAGGAGTTTATAAGTTCTCACTTCTTCCTACCCCGTTTTGAGCATGATATGTTAACTGAAACAAAAATCTGTATTTTCTCTTCTTTCTTATGCACTTCTTGTTACTGTGCACTATTTTATTTTTATATTTGTATCATGTTCGAATAAATAAATAAATAAATAAAATATTTGTCAGTGTTGAAGGAGGAAAACAAAGATCCGGGGGTGATGACTGACTAGTTCTTGGAAAAGACGTTTTGACCTATTGATCTTTGTTACATGCTGAGTTTATCTATGTATGTGTGTGTGTGTGTGTGTGTGTGTGTGTGTGTGTGTGTGTGTGTGTGTGTGTGTGTGTGTGTGTGTGTGTGTGTGTGTGTGTCCTGCAGGCAGAGAGCGGCTCAGACTCCGTCTATTCGCTGGAGTTCACCAGCAGGAGGAGTGACTGTCCAGCAGGGGACAGCAAACCCTGGACAGACTGTGACTATCTGCCAACTGGACACAGGGTACCAGCATTTAAGTCCATTTATTTAAAGCTGACGTTTAAAAAAAATTAACCTACCTTTTTTTTCTGTCCTCCTCCAGGCACCGATTTCATGCAATGCTACAGTCCACATGACAGAGAAAGAGACCGACACCAAACAGGTGGATTGTATGATTGGTGAGTGAACGTAGGAGAGGGATAATCACACCAGAACCTGAAAATCACCGACCAATTACACCACAGATAGTTACTCTATGATTTATCAACGCCTGCAAAATATATTGCTTTATTGTGGCCTTTTTATATTTAGATGTATGTAAACTGATCACATCTTTAAAAAATACATTTCTTTTTCATCTCTGAAATTATAAAATTACAAATTTAAATGTAAGGTGAAATTAATGCAAGTGAAGCATACAGTGCATTGCAAATACAGAAGTATTAATATTAGGCATTAATGATTTTTAACTCAAACATCAGAAACTTTTGACATTTAATTGTGATAAACCTGTTGCTGCAGGCAGAGCATAAAGTGATATACCTCTAGCAGCTTTAAACATCCAGAAAATGGCACTTTTCCTCATGCTTCTTGACGAAAAAGCTCAAATTCAGGCTGATTGGATGAAGACGTTTCCCAATTTTCAAATCTTTCTGGAGATTCTCAATTGGATTGAGGTCTGGACTTTGACTGGGCCGTTCCAGCACATGAATAATGTATTGATCTAAACTCTTCTTTGTATTGCAGCTATATGTCCTAAATGCTTTGCCACCTGTAACAGTCTCTGTTGCCTTTAGCACCACGCATCTTCCCATTTACTGCACAGTGGCCAGCGTACCCGTCTATGGAGAAGAAAAACATCCCAATAACGTGGTTCTCCACATATAGCGTTTTGCCTGTTGGCCAAAAGGCTTAATTTAGGGTCACATCTGACCTTGTTCACTGTATCCCCACCATCACTTTTTGCTACGTGCAAATTTCACTTCTTATGGATTTCTTTCACCAATGACTTGCATGACTGCATCGTTTTTGCAGTTTAATTCTTCTTTTTTAAGGCGAGTGAAATCTTTGCTGGCAACTTTAACGTAAATCAAAATCACATTCATAATTGCACTGGATAAAAATCATTTCTCAGAAATGTAATGTCCAGAAAAAAAACGTGAGAATATTTCTTCCACGTCTTTGCTTCTCTGATTAATGCTCTTCTTTCCCTCGCCGCCACATTTGGTAGAAGTTGTGCCATATTATTCACATCTTCTCTTTACAGACTGAACAGGGCTTTGTCAGATGCTCAAAGCTTGGACTATTATTTTTGTTTAGCCGAACCCTGTTTTAATCGTCTCCAGAACTTTCTCCCAGAGCTTCCTGCTGTGTTCCTCGCCATGATGCTCTTTGTTCAACAATGTTCTTTAACAAACCTCTGAGCCCTTCAGCTGCATATATACTGAGGATAAATTACACACAGATAGATCCTATACGTTCCTCTGGGGTTTATTTAGTTAATGATAGAAAAGCAATGCTAAACTTCACTCAGTTTTACACATATGCAGTAATTTTAGTTTGTCTATCACAATAAATGCGCTGAAATGTGCGGCTGTGCCAGTGAAAAATGTGAAAAAGGAGAAGTGAAATAAAGCATGAGATTGAGAGAAATAATTGCCGGTTAAAATCAAAGAGGTAACCGTCCAACTTAACATCAAATATATTGTTGTTTTTTTTCTAATCAGTCTCAAATGTCTCTGAAGGATGAATATTTCACCTTACACTGAGCCATCTCATAGCTAAATGCTAAGCTAAAGATTATTAGATTGGATGCGGTTGCTAATGGAACGAAGGATTGAATAACTAGAATCTCACTCATATATTTTGATGATTAATTACTGAAACAAAAACAAAACATGATGTAAACAAACAAACTGTCTGAATTAAGGGGATATTGAAAATATTAGCTGATTAATGTCTACCTTTTTCAAAAGTCTAAACGCATCTTTGTCTCTTCCTCTCTAAAATGTAGATTAAAGGGTTTGTGTTGCGTTTGTTTTGGAGCCATTTCCCCTGACTTACAGCAAAGCCTGAGGGAATAGTTTCAAGGTTAAAGGAGGAGGAATGAAATTAAAACAAGGAAGGCCTTTCCTGTCCTGTGGGCCCAGCTAGCCTTAAACGACCTGAATCTTAAGTGCCGTTCTTTGGTTCTGGTCTCTTGACCAGCAGTTCTCACCGCCTCGTTTCTCAACTCAGCTGACAGGGAAATCTCTGCAAAGCCTCCATTCAACCTGGCCTCTACGCCGACGGAGTCACGTGAACAGTCACCCGTAACTGGAGATGATACATAATAGGAGAGTAGTAGGAGAGCGCAGCAGAGTGAGAAAAATAGACCCTGATGTCCTCCAGCAGCCTAAGCCTATAGCAGCATAACTATAGAGGTTGCTCAGGGTAACATGAGCCACTCTAAGCTTTGTCAAAAAGAAAAGTTTTAAGATTAGTCTTAAAAGTAGACAGGGTGTCTGCCTCACGGACCAAAACTGGGAGTTGGTTCCACAGGAGAGGAGCCTGATAGCTAAAGGATCTGCCTCCCATTCTACTTTTAGAGACTCTAGGAACCACCAGCAGACCTGCAGTCTGAGAGCGAAGTGCTCTGTTAGGAACATACAGGGTAATCAGAGCTCTGATATATGATGGAGCTTGATTATTAAGGCATTTATACGTGAGAAGAAGAATTTTAAATTCTATTCTTGATTTAACAGGAAGCCAATGAAGGGAAGCTAAAATTGGAGAAATATGATCCCTCCCTTTAATTCTCATTAGAATTCCTGCTACAGTGTTTGAATCAGTTGGAAGCTTTTTAATGAGTTGTTGGGTTTCCTGGTAATTTTGAGTTGCAATAGTCGAGGCTTGAAGAAACAAAGGGGTGAACCAGTGTTTCTGTATTAAAATAAGTAGTTTCGTGATCATGACACAAAAAGTAGAAGCCTTAAAAAGCCTTTAAAATATCAACTGTGGGCAAAGAGATTATTTTAAGGCCTTCAGCAAAGACCTGAGCATGAGAAGTGAGCTGTGTGCATAAATCCAGATTCCTTGGGGCCTTGTCTCCATATATATATCTTTAGAACACCATGAGAACAAATATTAATTTCCTGTTCTGTTATTGTCATCTCGCTCTGCTGCAGAGATCCAATTTAATATGAAAACTATCAGTGAGGGAAAACATGCGCTAAGGGGGTTCAGAGAAACTAAGATTGTGAAATATGTTGAAACTATCTGCAAATAATAAAAAAAAGCCCAACATTAACTTATCAGTCCATGGAAAGCGGTGGCATGTAGACTTTAATCTGTTTGCTTTAAAAGCTCCGGTCAGAGGCTCAGGCAAACAGACTCAACGTTCAAAGAGTGAGGCAACACTTTTCAGGATCAAAATGGAAAATTCCTTTATTGCTAAAATAGCCTTTTCCGACTTTAATGAGGTCTGGCCCTGACAAATTTAAAGTATATGTATTTTTCTTTTCATGCATATTTGTCGTTTATAACCTCTACTGCTGGTATGCTTATTTTTGGTGCATCAATGCACTTTTTTTTAAAGCTGATCTGACCTATTAGGAGAAAGATGTTTAACTAAACTTTAAACATTCGATGGTTGAATGGGCCCTAGTGGTGTCGCCTCGTTTCTTCCCTCAACCGAGCGATTAGCCGTCATCTTGTAAAGCTTTTTAACAAAAACATCACACAGGTTTGCAACAAGCCCTGGAATAACATTTGCTGTCTTTTTGGGAGTATTGTGGCGTCCTTTTTATGCTCACGACAATGTTATAATTACGGAGCCCTAGAGGGGTCATCGCAAAATGTTTTGCATGTTGAGAGAATGTGCGCTCAATTTACTAAATTGTGCACTCGTTTTACTAAATCGTGTGCACAATTTACTATATCGTGCTCCCGTTTTACTATAGTGTGAGCTCATTTTACTAAATCGAGCTCTCATTTTAAGCATAGTAAAACGAGGGCACTATTTACTAAAACGAGAGCATAATTTAATGAACATGGTTATAGAACATTGTGTGCACGATCTACTTAAACGTGGCCACAATATGTAAAACATGCACTCAATATTGTCTTGACACATGTAAACATGAGCACGTTATAGTATATTCGAGATCTCGATCTACCAAGGGCTCAATTAAAGGAAACATGCTCACCTTTTATTAATTCAAGGGCTCAATTAAAGGAAACGTGCTCACCTTTTATTAATTCGAGGGCTCAATTTAAGGAAATGTGCTCATCTGTTATTAATTCGAGGGCTCAATTAAAGGAAACGTGCTCACCTTTTATTAATTCGAGGGCTCAATTTAAGGAAAACGTGCTCACAAATTATCACGACCTGAAAAATATATCACTGAAAGTGAGCTCTCACCCGGGCTCCGTATATAATAAATTTTTTTGCTTCAATAACAAAAGCAAAACATTTTTTGCGTTGTGTTCTGATCATCACTACGTTGAATCCCTTCCTTTCTGCAGACAGCTTCCTCGTCCCAGACAGAGCGCCATGTTTGGGCTGCCCTGAGGTGATTGATGAGACCTCAGAGGACCTTAAGGTTCCTCTTTCGGCGTCCGTCTCCAAGTTCAACTCCGTGTCCAACTCCACTCACCTGTTCTCCCTGCACAGAATCGGCCCTGCCACCAGACAGGTAGACCGAGACGGGAGTGGAACTAGGGGGGGGGGGACACGTGGTAAGACCGTCAGCACCGTTTCTGTTCTGTAAATCCTGTGTGTGCGCGTCTACGCAGGTCGTGGCCGGGTTCAGGTACCAGCTGATGTTCGAGATGAAGAAAACCACGTGTGCAAAGGCCGAGCACAAAGATCTCAACGAGCTGTGTGTCCCAGATGAGGAGAATCTGGTAAAAGAAACACAATGAGATAACTGGACTAACGTCGGGAGTGTTTTTAGAGAGTGGATCCTGACTGTGTTTTCTTTTTTTTTTTAAACGTGTAATGTAGGAGTTTGCAAACTGTAACGCCACCGTGGATTTGGCACCATGGAGGCTGGAGCTCCCACAGGTCCAGACCCAGTGTGAAGAGGGTCCCCTGCCCCCCATGGTGAGACACGGATCTAGTCCTGGAAGTTATCGAAAGAGCAAAATAAAATAAAAAAACAGGCAAATAGAGAAATTTTTTTTTTTTTTTTAACTCTAGGACGATTGTAAAAAGTGATTTTTAGTGTTGTAGGCTTTATAGATTATTACTTTTTGGGTAGTTTTGTTCAAACAGTTAAAAGGAGACACAGACACTGCAAAAACGGACCTAAAAATAAGTAAAATGTTTTTAAAATTTGTGTTTTTGTCCTAGATTTGAGCAGGTCAATAAGATTATCCGCCAATGGAATGAGTATTTTGACCCCTAAAATAAGATAATTAGACATCCTGCACTTGAAATAAGATAATGGAGATGAGTTGTTCCTATTTTAAGTACAAAAATCGTATTCCATTGGGAGATCATTTTATTTACCTGCTCAAATCAAGGACAGATACACCCATTGTAAGAAAATATTACTTATTTTTAGTTACGTTTTTGCAGTGATAGCAGCAATTAGTGCGTCTCCGTAAATTATCAGATCAAATTCATAGATTTCATGCAAATTCTATTGATTTTTTTTTCTAAGAGAATTTGACTATTATATATAGACAATTTCAGATCAATTAACAAAAAAGGGATATCCAGAACAGAAAAGTAATGTAATGACTTATGCAACCACAGGGAAGACTGCTGACACCACAGTTAACCAGCAGACAATCACAATAAGGGTGAACCTAAAAAAGTGGTTAAATGAGCTGTCCTTTCACAGCGGGCTGCATCCCAGCTGTTAACGGAAAGTTGAGTGGAAGAAAAAAAAACGTGGTGGAAAAAGAAGCCCAATAAATAGTAGAAAAAAAACAACAACCTTGCAGTAGTTCAAGCAAAAATAGCCTTATGCACATTCTGGAATTTATTTATGTATTTCAGACACAAGTATACAATAAATGACAATATATGTCCTTGTAACATGAATAAAAAAAGGGTGTATTGGCAGAAGCAATAAGCTTATAATGCCCACCCTCCAAAACTACTTTACACTGGACTAGAAAATAATAATAAAAAAAGAGATTCTGTAAAGTACATGGACTTATTTTTCAGTAGGTTACAACATTTTTGTATTAAAAGTTCATTTCCTTAAAATTGATCTTACGTAATTATCAGATTTACTGAGAAGCCGAGTTAGCTTGTAAGCCCAAATCATCAGAATTGATGGAAATATACACAACACAAATGAAACAAATCACTCTGTGTCCTTCCTAGTTTCATTTTGGATCCGTATTATTAAAATAATTCCATTCCAGACGATATGTGAGCGGTGAAGTGATGAGCTCGTCTCCCTGTAACGCTTTTGTCTTCAGACCAGGCGCCGTCCTCCCGGCTGGTCCCCACTCAGGAACATGGACTCGCCTCCCCCCCCAGGTTCCCCTTCTGCCGCGCCGTCGCTCTCCCCCCAAACAACCCAAGCGCCGTCCAAGGCTCCAGCCAAAGAAGAGTCATCTGAGGAGGACGCCACAGCTTCCAAACCATCCGGCTCCCCCAGCGAGAACACCCACCCCTTCCACTGCCCCTCCAACCCCTGGAAGCGCTTCAGGCGGGTCCATTCCAAGAAGCTGGCAGCGCCGACAGCCTCCGGCGCCGCAGGGGCCTCCTCCAAGCCATCGGTGGAGGGAGCCCTCAGGGATACAGACCTGCTGTCTTAGATCTTCTAAACAAGCCACATTTACTGTATGTTTAGATGATAGAAACCGCATTGTGTCTTTCATGAGTGATGTTTTTTTTTTTTTTGTTTTTTTTTTTGTTTTTTCCTGGTACACAAGGCTTCAGTGAGAACATGCAGCTCTCCAGAAGCCAGCTTCAGGGAGGCTTCCCAGGCGAAATGGAGAGAAAAAGGCTGGAAGATAAATGTCAGCATACATGATTTTATGGTCTTGTTTCTGTATTCTGTGCTTCAAAGTAAACCGTTTTCCTTGTGATTTTAAAAAAGTGATTCAGGCTGTCTTCCGAAGCTTTTCTTTTCACTTTAGCTGCTGTTTTTAAACTCGTTTTCTGTTTAGTCCTTTTTTCCTCCAATCACTTTCATAGGAATATTTCCCTTTAAAAGCCATTTAACCCAAAAACATGTGAATCTTTCATCCATAAATGAGGCAAGATAAACCAATGTTGAACTTTTTTTTTTTATTATATGCGATTCCTAAAGATGAAATTTGATGTCATGTTCAGGTTGGGAAAAAAGGAAAGAAAATGGAGGAAAACAGCCAGAAAGCTAAGCAACCCCCCCCCCTCCTGCAGCTCCAACAACTGCAAGAATATACCAGAAACAATATAAAACAATCAATTTCAATGGGTTGTTTTATATTAGCTCCCTTTAAATAAAAGATGAGAAATTATGCTCCATTTTAAACGGAAAACCTTACATTACCAATAAATCTGTGTTTTTTTTGTGAAAGTTTAATCAGCTGCGTCTCATGACATCAGATCCAACGATTAATTTAAGAAAAAAATAAAACATCCATAGCATAAGAAATATCTTTTATATCCCACAATGGGGAAATTGAGGTGTGACAGTAGCAAAAACACAGGTCTGCACATTTAGTAATGTGAATAAACTAATGTAAAGTTAAATTCTAAAGCCAAAGAGAATTAACTCATCAGAAACGGAAAAATAAAATATCGATAAGGCATTATAAGATAAAAATGCAGAGTTCAAGTTAAATAGAGGAAAGACAACAACCAATTTCTTTCCTCTAACTTGAATATTGCAATTTTATATGAATATGACGTATTCTCAGTAATTGCACAACATAACCTGAATAAAGCATCAAACTCATGAAGAGTTAAGAGTCCAAATATGCACTAAATTTGGGAAATATAATTTTTTTTTTTTTTTAAAGTCAACACTTATTATCTAAACCTGTTTTTAAAAAAAAAATCTCCAACAGCAAAACAAACTCCAGAGTTAGCAGCTGGAACGTTAAAATACAGCAGATGAAACATTTAGCTGAAAGAAGAGGAGCAATCGTGGAGTTGAAAGTTTAACAAATTTATTTACACATCTTCACAGGACGCCCACACGATACCGGTCAGGCAGCGTGTGCAACCTTTACCTCTCTGAACGTTGAGCAAAAAACAGAACAAATGGACATTTATAAATTAAAAACAACAACAGCGACGCAGCTTAGTGGAAGCAAATGTGTCCCAAAACCGACAGGGAGCAAACTTAAGGCATCAGCTTGTCCAAAATACAAGGCGGGAAAGGAATACTGATCTCATGTTGGGAGAAACACCACATTGGCACATTTTACATTCATTCATGGTTTACACATTAGAGTCTGGCAGCACAGTACGTTACTACGTTACTAAAGTGTAGTTCACAGAGCTGCGTACGGAGAAACTTTATTTATTTTTTTTGGTCGATATTCCAAAGAATTTACCATGTAAATTTTAAAACAGATTCTTAATCCATTTCATGATATATATATATATTTTTTTCTCCGTTTACAGCTCGTTCGGAGGCTCAGTAGAAACAGTGCATTTAAAAAGATTAGGCGAGGATTGTACTTGGAGAAACCGTCCGACCAGACGGGAGACGGAGAGCACTAATGGAAAATTAAAAAGTTTCTGTTAAACTAAGTTTAAAATTAGACTTAGTTTAACAGAAAGCCAATACAAAGGCAGGACTATGCCGCCGTTATTGCACTTATTGGCGTTGGACTTCCTGTGTGTTTCAGATGCTGATTGATGTGACCGTTCGGTGGAGATTTCAATTAATACATGAAGGTGATGCCTTCCAGGAAAAAAAAACAACAAAAACTTGCATTTGAGTTTAACCAACCATGCTCTGAAGAATCTTATAATAAATGTTTAGAGTCTCCAAGATATTTAGAGGTCACGTCACCGCCCTTGAAGTTTTGGCTCAAGCACAACTTTAGTCCTTCAGTAGATCAAGATGTGTTTGAGTCTTTCCCACTGAGAGCATGAAAAACATTCACGACTAGTATTAAAAACAATGCGCCAGCCATCGGTGCTTACATACAGTACAATACAGACTCACCCTCATAATTAGTACTAAAACAGACAAAGAATCTCTGCTGCAAACCAACAACGTTTTCCAATTCATTCAAATTTCAAGTAATACACGTTTAGATTTATATAAAAAAAAAGTTTGTTTCCCTTATTACTCTTTTCTTATACAAAAAAACCCCCCCAACAAAATAAAATAAAAACTTTCCTGCCAGTGGAGGTTTTCTCTTTTCTTTTTAGACATTTAAAAGACACCACTGTTACAGGTGTCCCTGCACACAGACCCATGCACACGTGGAGACACTTAAAGAAGTGTTTTTTTCCCCCATTGGAACCAGCCAATGACGCTCTGCAGCCTGCACAGATCGACGGTTAATGCATCTGAGCAAACAGGGAGGATACATGGCAACAGATATATGGGATAACAACAGATTTACCAAAATCGATAACAAAAAAACAACTGGTAATACAAATTACTTAATGCTGCTCAAGATGTTTTACACCTTACACACCAGCTTTGCTCTGGGAGAAACATGCATATCAGACTAACTCCCAAGCAAGAAAGGCAAGAATATTTCAAATGCGTTTTTTCAACATTTTTCTTCTTTTCTTCCATTTTGCGGTGCTATTCTAACGTAGTTTACAGTACGAGCTTTCACAGGATTCACTCATACCAAAAGAAAAACATAAACATAAGGTCCACTTAGGCTGTAAAATACATTCAGGCTAATAGTGCTGCCCAAATATGATAGTTGTGCCAAATTAAAACAGACCCCCCCCCCCCCCCCCCTCCCCCTCCCCCTTTGGCCTTTTCATTCAACTGCTGGTCTGTATTCATTTACTTGTATATGCTTACCTACATAATTTACCTTTAATTTCCCCAATCATGTAAAACACTCTTCTATCTGGAGCGTAATGCATCATAATGTTCATAGTAGTCAAGTAAAATGTTTAATAATACATATTGCAGGTTTTTTTAAGTATCCAAAACAATGAGGTATTTTTCAAGCTTTTTATCCTATCAGACATATTGAGATTAAAAACATTTACTTTTTAACTAAATCCCTTTTATGGCATCCCTTAATAACATTCAAATGTAATATGACATGTGATTGTTAAATTTTTTAACATATGAAGCAAAGTTCTTTAAATCTATGTAGCAGTTGATAGTTGTATCTTTGCTTGGATCAATATTAGTCTTGCATAGCTAATCATAGCTGTTTTTTAATACCAAAAAAGGAACTTTAAAGGCCAAATAGCATCATATTCTAGAGCCAGAAAACCTCCAATTCTCGGAAGTATGAAACAGATCCTAAGGCAGCTTTCTAAGTTTTTTTTTCAAAGTGAATAAGTGATATTGAACAACATTTTTTCTGACACCTCTTCAGTCACAGCCCCAAAAAGGGACATGCACATCAATTTATGATAGTATAACCCCTGTTACTGCATTGTTTGATAGTCTGTTCTCTATTAGTGTAAAAAGAAAACCGATTGTTTTACTGACTAAATGGATCTGATGGGAATATGACGAACGAATGTGCGGTCCATTATTGGTGACACAAGAAGAGGGCGCAGTAAACACCAGTCCATGCAGGGTTTCTCCTCACCCACCACACGTTTTGGCCTAAGATTATTAAACAACTGGGATATTGGGTTTAAGTGAAAGAGCTGCTCAAAGCTGATCGGGGAGGACACAAAACTGCTAATGACTCGGTTTCACCAGATGGACCGAGCAGGGAGTCAACAGCCAGACCAGAGAGACTGCAGCTGTCCTTTGTGAGCATTAAATAAAAAATAAAAAAAACCTGTGTCCTTTTTGTAAGCATAAAATATTTTCAGATCTTCACTAATCATGTTAAATGAGTAAACATTCATTCCTAACATTACCCACAACAATTAGCATTTGAAAGAGACAAGTTTTTGACTACAGCTGCCATCTGATTGTACATCAGTATTTTAACTTCCCCTCTTTTCACATTAGCCTAAAAAAGGGACTTTTTTCTGTTTTCAGGACAAAACAATGTGGTTGTGGAAGAACTAAATCTAGACAGCGGTGGAGACTGAGTGATGTGATGGACAGTGTCCTTAGAGTAATGTTCTGACGGCATTAGTCTAGTGAAACCCTCACGAGAGATAAAAGACTGCTTATGTGGAGAAAAGTGAGACTAACACAATCACAGCACAACTGCCTATCATAGCCTTTGCCAGTGATAGTTGCTTGAGGAAATGGAATGCTGTGCACAGCAGGACAACAACGCAGACTGGATGCTGCAAAATAGTTTTTTAATCATAAGCAGTCTTTGCTGTGAATTACAGGCAGAATGGTCTCGGTATAGAGGGCCTTATAAATCCCTCCATAGGGTGCCAGTGGTTTAACTCTCCAAACTAATGCCCTAACATAACGCTTCTCCTGGCTTTCCCCATCATGACTGAATGAATCGGTATGTAAAGCTTAACTTGACAAATTCAGATTGGAGCTGGAAACGTTTCTGGCCGCTGTGTTGTGCATCGAGTCCTGAGTCAGGTATTCCCAACAAGACTTCATCACTCTTCATCTGCCTCGTGCCCCTATTTAGTTTTCTGTTTGTTTGTTTTTTTTTCAATTTTGTTCGATTTCAGACATGAAAATAAACTGAACTAGTCAGAAGACACTTGTAAACGAGAAGTTATCAGAAAGACGTTGTTCAACGCTCAACAAATGGCGGATCAGTGGGTTCACTACGACGAAAGGTAAACGCTTCCTTTTTTTTCCAGGATGGAAAAACAGATTGTGTAGTTTGTAAAGAGAAATATGTAGTAAGGGTTTATTTTAATAATACTTGGCAAAAGAAACGGTGTTTGCATTGCTTTTACGAGTAAGGCCTCAAACTTTTACATGAGTCAACGTCCCTCTAATCGACGTCAAGCTGCATCAGAGTTACAGATAATATACAGCTATCGACTATTTCCTCTAAATAGCCTTATTTTCTGGCTTTATCACTCATGTTAGTTCAAACCAGTTTACTTAGATCATGTATTTTGGGACTTAGCAGTGTGGGGGAAGTGGATGAGGTAACAACCCCCATCCCTGCTTGTGCACAAAGAGCCAGTGGCTTTTTTTTTTTCCTCTTCCTATTGAACGTATAACGAAAGACTGAAACCTTCCCTCCAGCAGGTTTGTTCCTATAAATAAATGGCTCCAAACTCAGCTGCAAACAAGGCAAAACCAACTGGGTGCATGCAAAGGCCGAATTAGAAGGGTAACTTTAAAGTGACAAGGTATAAATATATATATATATAAAAAAAAAGGCATCAGCAGTATGTCTAAATCAAGAAAAACGCCTGCAGATCAACTTGTGCTAAAAAGAGGCTGCAAGTGACACAAACACAAAACCTCCAAAAAATGTCCCAAACATATTTAGAAAAAAACGTGTCTTCAGTTAGGTTTTTGACTTTCGAACGACAAAAATAAAACAGAATACATCAATTAATTTAAAAAGTCAAACCTGTACACATGTTTTTACAGATCCAAGTGCTTCCTTTTTCTTTCAAAGGAGAAGAAGAGGCATCTTTGCCCTGAACAGCACGACATGAAGACGTGGGAGAAAGAGCAGATTAAAAAAAAAAAACAAAAAAAAAAAAAAAAAAAAAAAAAAAAAAAAAACAAAAAAAAAAAAAACAATCTCTGCTGTTGTTCAACCGGAAAAAAAAAAAAAAAAAAACAGCAGGCCGTGTCGTCTGTGAACACGAGGAAGGTGGAAGACGTCATGGGAGCGCTTTTAATGCACACATCTTTTCATGTGCCCTTCAGCTGTGATCGCAAAGTGCAGCTTTCTTTAAAGAGCAGCAAAACGAGGGAGGAGATTTCCTTTTTTTTGTTTTTTTTTCTAAACTTGAAACTCTGGGGAAGACAAAAATAAAGCCTCATCAAGGTTACCATCGTCAGAGGGTCCTGAGGAAAATCAGACACGCTGACAAAAGCAGCAGACCCAAGAAAAAGGTAAACAAAGAGAATAGTCCAATGAAAATGGTAAAAACCCAGAGCCCCGTTTACAAAATAAGGAAGAAAAAAAAAAGTGCTTCAAATATAAATAAAAATGGAAACTTACACAAAGTTTTATCAATTTTGCTCGAAGGGAAAATCAAATTCCTTCCGAAGAGTTTTGCTTCTGGTAAATAATAATAAATAGTCCTTGTTGAGACTGATGCATCTCTTCTGGGTGGTGGGATTAGTTTAGTTGGTGTCTGATTGTGTGGAAAATCCAATCCATCTTGGTGGTCCAACCTCCATGGTGAGCATCGTTCATCTGTTTCATAAAGTAGTCCAAGGCCTCCTGTTTTCACACAGGAAACAAACAACAACAACAAAAAAAAAAAAGCGTAAAGAAAGCTGCACTGCAGTATAAACGGAAAGGACAGAGGTTCGGACTCACCTGCTCGGTTTTCTCCAGCGCCAGCGTCTTCCGTATGTAAGCGATGTCGTCAAACGACTGCAGCTCAGGCATTCCCGAGCCCAGCATCATGGAGAAGAGGTTGATGAAGAGGTTGGCGTGTTGTCGGATGGCGAGGTACGCTTTGTAGCACATTTCCTGGAACCTGGAGTACGAACGACAACAATGGCTGTTTTAAGGGGATTATACGCACAAATGCTCCGCAAGCAAGTTTCAAACAAATAAGATCCTAAATGGGGGCAACGGCGGTTCTTTTAAACCCAGGTCCGATTTGAAGGTTATGTTCTGTGATGCACACATGCCTTCAAATTAGATTGATGACGCTGCCAAATAAAGAAATAAGGACCAAACAAAGGATCTATGGTTGTCACAATCACACAAACCCCCAGCATATTTTCCCATTTAACAGACCAACACGAAGTAAACCAGCAGGAGGAAAATTATAGATTTAGATCCATCATCACAGGGCAACACAGCTTTAGAATGGCCTAGTCAAAGTTCTGACCTAAATTCAGTAAAGACGCACCGATCCGATACCCGGATTGGATATCGGCTCTGATACTGACTAATTAGCCGGTTTGGATATCGGAAGGTTGACGCCGATCCAGTCATTTCGTTTTTCATTAATATCAGACAGCAATATAGTATGGCAATCTAGTCACTTCTATTCTGTTTGCAATGCCGTCACGCAGAGCACACGCACAACAGCAAACACAGACCAACATGGAGCAAGCACCGCGCTGACCAAATTCTGCCATTCGGAAACATTTAAAACTTGATGCGCCAACACGTCCGACTGCAACACGCAGCATCTGCAATGTTTACGTTGTGAGGGGGGTGATATGGTTGGTAAATTCAACACCACAAACATGGCAAAGTATACAGAATATATTCCATTGTCTCAACAGTGGTATCGCGTATCGGCCGATATGCTCAGACCAGGTATCGGTATTGGACTGGATCGGAAAAAACTGGATCGGTGCATCTCTGGTAGAGATGCTGTGGAAATAGTTACAAATAATAGGATTGTACCAAGTAACGGCCCTTTATGCTGCCAGTTGTCAAACGCAATAATTGGGCCGTTACTCTGACTTTTAACCACTGTAACGGCTCTGCTGACATCTGGGCTGCCTTTCTGCAGGGTTTCCCCCTCCAACCCGTTCACATCTGCTTAAATTGTTGCAATACTTGTGGCAGCGGCGTACAGACACTCCCCTCTCCTGCCTGCAGCTGCACATCTGACCCAGATAATTAGCTGCTAATGGGTGTTTTAAAGTCTGCCCACATGTGGAGAAAACCAAAGAAAACATGCAATCCTCTTAAGTTCCTCTTAACGACGTTAAGAGGAACTTTCCCAGGCAGACAGACAAGACAAACGAAATGCTGAAATGCTAAGCTAACAGCACGACGTGGATGTTTGAGCGCAACATCTTAAAAGGCGAGTAAAGCTCCTGTATCTGCTACAGTGAAGTAGGAAACCTCCTGGACAACATAAGCTAACGTTAGCTGCTATTAGCTTGACAGACAGCCAGATGACGGGGCTCTGTTGGTCTGAGGTCACCCAATGCTCTGCCGCCTGGTCGAATTAATAAATACTGAAGCATTTTCCCCTGTATTTACTGCTACGTTGTTAAACTCCTGGTGAGAACCCTGTTTCCCTCGACCCACTGCAGGTGGTAGGAGACAGAAGGAGTCTAGTCTCACTTTTGGTGAAAACATGTTGAAAACCCATCATTTCATTTTTCTCCTTCACAGGTTCCTGCTACCACATCATTTTACCACATGATTTTGGGAATAAAAACATATAATCATCTTCATATAAAATATACACCAGTGTTCTCCCTGATACCTTTTACTTTTTCCTTTTTGAGCATTAAAAAAAAAAAAAAAAAAAAAAAAAAAAACTTTGCACCAGGCAAGATAACTATACATAAACAAATAAACACCCGACAATGCCGCTGTACTATCAGAAGGCAAAGACATAGTTGTGCACAGTTTATGGTAGGGAAGCAACAAGCTAATCTAATGTAAAGTTAGTTCTAAAGCAACAGCGGATGAACTTTATCAGAAATGCCAAAAATAAAAGTAAAAAATAAACGCTAGAGTAAATATTGCACAATTATTGCCAATATGGTGTACTCTGGTAAAAAAAAAGATGAAATATTCAAGTTAACTATGGACAGTGGAAGAAAAAGATCACTACCTATTTACAGAATATATGAGATAATATACCATACGCATGATAGTACAGCAGCATCTTAAAGTAGACTGGGTGTGTGTAAGTTTGCCTTAGTATCTGGGAGACGGTGTAAACAACTCATGATCAGATCAGAACCTGTGCAACCATTAGCATGTTATAAACGGTTATTGAGTCTGTTGTGATCAACAGAGACTATAAAGTCTAAAAACAGCAGGGAGGAACAGTCACACATCAGCGTCTCTGGTTGCATGGATTTGTACCGACCAATTCACATTACAACCCAGATCTAAATCCCATATTAAACAGGTTTCCAGGGTTTCCTTTTTTTCACCTCAGGAATATCGCCAAAATCAGAAATATTCTGTCCAGGGGTGACGCTGGAAAACTAGTCCATGCATTTGTTACTTCACGGCTGGACTATTGTAATTCTTTACTATCAGGAAGTCCACAAAATGCAGTTCAAAGTCTTCAGCTGATCCAAAATGCTGCAGAAAAAGTTCTGATGAAAATCAACAAGAGAGATCATATTTCTCCAATTTTAGCTTCCCTTCATTGGCTTCCTGTTAAATCAAGAACAGAATTTAAAATTCTCCTTCTAACGTATAAAGCCCTTAATAATCAAGCTCCATCATATATCAGAGCTCTGATTACCCCGTATGTTCCTAACAGAGCACTTCGCTCTCAGACTGCAGGTCTGCTGGTGGTTCCTAGAGTCTCTAAAAGTAGAATGGGAGGCAGATCCTTTAGCTATCAGGCTCCTCTCCTGTGGAACCAACTCCCAGTTTTGGTCCGCGAGGCAGACACCCTGTCTACTTTTGAGACTAATCTTAAAACTTTCCTTTTTGACAAAGCTTCTAGTCAGAGTGGCTCATGTTACTCTGATCTACCTCTATAGTTATGCTGCTATAGGCTTAGGCTGCTGGAGGACATCAGGGTCTATTTCTCTCACTCTGCTGAGTTCTCCTACTGCTCTCCAATTTGCATTATTTGTTGTTATTTCATATTTTAACTTTTTGTTCTCTCTCTTTTTCTCTTCATAGAAGGTACACCTGGTCTGGCGTTCTGTTAGCTGTGACATCATCAGGGGAGGCAGATCATCCACTATTACCATCTAACATAAAAAGTACTCCTGGGTCAATGTGAGCTTCTGTGCTTTCTGTGTCTCTGCTCTGTCTTCTCTAAGCCCCAGTGGGTCGAGGCAGATGAGCGTTCACACTGAGCCTGGTTTTGGTTCTGCTGGAGGTTCTCCTCCCTGTTAAAGGGGAGTTTTCCTCTCCACTGTCGCTTCATGCATGCTCAGTATGAGGGATTGCTGCAATGCCATCAACAATGCAGACGACTGTCCACTGTGGCTCTACGCTCTTTCAGGAGGAGTGAATGCTGCTTGGAGAGACTTGATGCAACCTGCTGGGTTTCCTTAGAGAGGAAACTTTCTCACCAACCTGGAGGATCTGATTGGATTTGACTTTGTAAAAACCTTGAGATGATGTGTTGCGAATTGGCGCTATATACATAAAACTGAATTAAATTGATTGTAATCTACTGCCATTACCTTTCACAGGTAAGAATGAACATATACTATTTATTACAAGGTTATAAATATGTCTGTAGGCTCCATTGCACGTATGCGCTATATCGTTCCTCCGTTTATGTGGTAATGTTATGGTAACTATACACAAAATCTGTATAATCTGACCCAATCTGTATAATATGATTGAACTTGACTTTGTAAAGTGCCTTGAGATGACATGTTTCATGATTTGGCGCTATATAAATAAAATTGAAAAGTACTTTGGTTACAAACAAACAGAGCAAAAGCAAAGTGTTAAACGGTAAAAAAAAAAAAAGAAATAAGAAGAAATATAATACGTCAACAGGGTGCAACAATTTAATCGGTAAACCTTTGTATGCAATGATAGTAAGCTACTGGAGTAGAAATTCAGAAAGTTATAGTACGTGACCAGGCCCCTTTAAAAGTTTCAACAGGAATGGATACTTTAAAGGCACCGCAACCATTACGTTTTTCCAATTGCTAATCTTTAAGATCCAAATCTCAAACAAAATAGGATGCAGGATTAAAAATGGTGAAAAAACAACAACAACTGTGTAGTACCTCTCGAACTCTTTGGTCTTTGTGCACTCCTGGGATCCCTTACTGATAACGATGAGGAAGTCTTGTGTCAGCACGAACGGGACTCTCTCCCTCTTGTAGCCAAATTTCTTCTTCTTGTGATCCAGGAAATGGCCAAAATCTATATGAAACAACTGAAGGAAAGCACAACAGGGCAACGCGTCAGCTCACCTACTGACATTTTACTGAAAATACACTAAAGCTTAATCTGTACATCCGATTTACAGAGAACAACAAGCTGCAGGTCATCTGCAACGTCCACGGTGTTTAGCAAAACATGCTAAAACACCTAAAACATGTGTTGCCTGTGTTTGCACATCAGAGCTACCTGTCCGTTTTCTTTGACCATAATGTTGCTGTTGTGCCTGTCTCCTATCCCCAGAATAAAGGTAGCTACACAGTAGCCAGCGCACGACCTTGTAAACAGATCCACGGCGTTGTCATACCTGCAAAAACACAAAAGAAAAAATTCAAACGCCCACTAGAAGAGATGCTAATCATTCTGGGTTGCTTGACACAGACCTTAAATAAAGAAGAATGTGACAAATAAATCTAAGCAAAACAAGAGTCAATGACGCGAAACAATCATTCCCACTCTGTAGGAAAAGTGGCCGACGGTTGATTATTTCTTCATTGCTGGGGGAGAACTCACATCTCTCCTTTGTTCTTGTCCTTGAGCCACTGATGCAGCGTGTTGGAGTTGAACTGCAAGGCTCCCTTCAGGCCTCCTTTACACTGAATCTGCATGATGGTGTGCGAGTTTCGAACCACCTCTATTAGGCCCACGCAGTCCCCCAACGACAGACAGCCATAGGGCAACATCCTGGAGAGACGCACAGAGCAAACCTGATGAGACCAAAGTGCTGAAACAATAGGCAATTAAATCACGAGGAGTTACTCTACCGTAGGTCCAGACCCTGATTCTGCCAAATGTTCTCCATGATTTTGATTATCTGCAACGTCAGCATATCCTGCCGCAAATCTACGGCAAACGCACACAATTACAACGAGGACAAAACGTGACAGAACAGTGACTTACAGCCATTTGTCATCATGCAATAGCGCAGAATGAGCTGCTTCAGCTAGCAGGACAAATCCTTTCAACATAAACACAACACCAACACGGGTCCAATTAAACGTTCTTTCTACAATTTCTCAAGCTCTATGTTTGTCTGCAAAATCTTGATTTCAAAATAACTACTTCCTGTACAAACACCCTTACGATTAGGGTTCCTTAAACCTGTACAAATACAAACTTTCTGACTTTCCTGGAGTTGAACTTTCAAATTTTTTTGGTAATTTTTGTCCCATTTTTAATAGTTACTGACATTTTTTATAGTAGTAGGGCTTCATTATTATTATTATTATTATAGACCAAACACTACTGGGAAAAACTAGGTTATAACGAAAATAAGAAGTGGTAAAAGCTACAATAACGCCTTAAATAGGCTGTGTGTGGCAGGTGCTCTTTGTAATACGAAAACTATTTTGTTGAACAAACTTATTTGTAGAAACCTATACTAGCCTTCTTTAGAAATAAGTCATGGAATTACTTGCATCATAAGAATATTGTAGAGTAGTACACCACAATTCGAGCCATTTGTGTTCTTGTTCGTTTAAAAATGTTTCATGCGTGTAATTTATTACCATCTCCGTTTTTGAAGATGATCTCGTTATTCTGGAACAGGGTCTCGGACATGATGTCAGGATTCTCCCAGTTGAGCCACAGTGGCCTCTTTGCTGATGACATGATCCTGCACTCGTTCAACCTGGGAAAACAACAAAAATACATTTGCAGATATTTAGCAATGTGGACGATCTTTTCCCCTCACCAACTTTTTTTTGTTGTAATTTTTGAGAGAATTAAGAGACCCCATAAACTTCATTATGCCCAACGTTTCACACCTCAGATTTCCCAGCTGATGTGCAGGGTTGAGAGGGGAGGTGAAGTTCTGCAGAGCATCCATGTAGTCTGGTCTCTTCATCTGCTCGACGAGAAACTTCATCTGGACCTTCACAAAACACACAAAAACAAGAAAACGCACTTAGACGTGTCACGTTTTTTTTTTAGATATTAAAAATCCATACTTCTCCAAACTGCTTTTTTTAAGGTTCTTAATAAATAAATAAATAAATAAAAAGTTCAGGCAGTCATAAATCTGCACTTTAAATAATTATCAACCTTATGATCTGTATTTTATGCTCCAGACTCTTGATGTATAAAAGACTCACTGCAAAAACAGACAAAACTAAACTAAAAATAAGTTAAAATTTTCTTGAAATGAGTTTATTTGTACTTTATTTGAGCAGGTAAATAAGATAATCTGCCAATGGAATAAGATTTTTGCACTTAAAATAGGAAGAACTCATCTCCATCAACTTATTTCAAGTGCATTATATCCAATTATCTTATTTTAAGGGTAACAGTACTCCTTCTGTTGGCAGACAATCTTATTTACCTGCTCAAATCAAGGACAAATACACTCATTTCAAGAAAATTTTTACTTATTTTTGGTTCTGTTTTTGCAGTGCTCCTACGTGCCACTAGTATCTTACCTTTTGCGTCTCGTCTTTTTTTTCCTGTTTGAGGATGTCAGTGAGGTTGATGAGCTTCTCCATGGCTTCCACCTGCCTGCTCAGGTGTTTCAGGTACATGCCACAGGCCCGGCAGTAAGCTTCCAGGAGGAGCCCAAACCTCTGACTCACAGTTTTATTGTGCATTTCTGACCTGAGATCACAAACACACACATACACACACACACACAGGGATGTCAGACCGAGACGAAGAAAGAAGCAGTACCTGTTTTTAATCACTCTGTAAAATGCAGGAAGTAAAGGTGACTCACTTGAGATGCCAGAAGAAAAAATGCCCTATCCTTTGATTGGTCAGGGCCTTTTTGAGCAGGAAGCGAGCCAGTGGACTATCAAGATACTGCTCATATTTTAATACCTAAAAGAAAGATTAGCATGGTTGTCAGTCATTTGTTCTCAGTACTCTGGAGCTTTTAGCACATTTAATTTGAGAACAAAACACAGTCTATGCACACTGTCATGTGTTTACAACTATTTTACAGACACAAAGATGGGGAGAAGGCAAATTTCACGAAAAACAGTTGTAAAATATTCAAACAAATAAACCAATAGTCGACTTTAATGGGCTTTACGCATGCAATACTTGACCGAGAGGCCGACCTGAACAAGCTGGATAAGATACTGGGAGAGTTTATCGTCGGTGAGGTTTTCGTCAAGGCAGCGTACAGCAAAGTGTCTGACCAAAGGGTCTGGATAGTTAAAGTCCAGCAGCTCCATGGCCTCTTCTGGAAGGAGAGACGGCAACTCCTTCAACAGGCAATACGTCTGGCAGGAATACAAAACATAAAAAAATTTGTTTTACAACTAGGGCTGGACGATATAGGGAAAAAAAAGCACATCGATATAATATAAATCATATTGATCGATATTGATAATTATCAACAGATTCAAAACATATATTTTAAGTGCAGCCCTGAGCATTTTATGCTGTTGCTTAACGACCAATTTTTAGATCCAGACACAAACACTGAATTCAACCTCAACCCTTTATTCAACCAACTTTTTACCAAAACTGCAATTGTTTTAAAAATTAAAAAGAACATATGCTCTCTGAGCTCTGAAGGAGGCGGAGCTAGATTCCTGAGTCTGCATTGTGATTGGTTGGGAGGATGTAATGACTGTAATATTAACCTACATGGCTAGAATGCAAAAAGGAAAACTGTTATTCTATTGAACTGTTTATTGACCCTTTTTTCTGTCATCAATATACATCTATCGATTGATAGAAAATTGATTGTTATTGAATTATCGTCCAGCCCTATTTACAACCAATAAAAAGGAAGTTATTTTAGCACAATTAAGTCATATTTATATCAACTAATGAAAAGGTGTAAAAATACATCCATAAATTAAAATGCACCAATAACTGTTTGTGTTTTTTAAAGGTTTTTAAGACTTGCACATGTAGACAAACACAAAGAAAAAAAAAAAAAAAAGATAAAACACAGCAGTAAACAAATCGTCATCTTAGCTTCTGTTTTTTAATGGGGTTTAAGGAATTGAAAACAAATTAGCTGCTAACATAGAAGGGCTTTAAAACTTTGTTTTGCATTTGAAATGAAATAACATTTTCTGGAAATAAAGGTAACTGGCTTCAATCTTCACTTTCCAAATCAAAAATCCACATAAACAGAGCATTACCTGTGCTACTTCATCTCTGGAGTTCCACTTAACAGCCAGCAGGATTTTAGGAAGGATCTCTGGCATTTTCATGCAATACTGCCTGGCAGAGAAAGAACAAGCAGCTCATGGGGATGCTCCGACACGCCGAGCGGTCGCTGTGTACACCGTTTGCTGACCTGTTTCTCCAGAGAAAGTCTTTCTCCTGCTCGGTGATTTCTGACAGAGGGTCCCGGTTACTCAGCTGTCTCATCTGTTCGCTGTCGCTCTCCGTCAGGGCGTGATCTCTGGCCACGCGACCGCTCTGGAACCGAACAGAAGCCACACACGGAAACGCTTCGTTATTACCCTCAATAAACCTCCACACCGGAGAAAAACAGCTTTTACAATCGCAACATGAAGAAGAAAGGATGAAGGAAAACGCAACTTAACATTAACTTCATTCATTAAAAGAGTTAAGTTCCAGGATTTTTGTAGACGTCTGCCCCCCTGTGGCGACAAGTTGAAATGACACCAATGTTGTACACGACTATGAGGAAAAGCATCTGCAACTGCACAGGGGTTTAGTTTAGCACTGTGATGTCTTTTCGGGTAAAAAGTTATAAATATTAAAGTTAGGCCGTGTTCTCTGGCGGAGACTCAAGAAAGTAGCAAGGTGAACGAGAGAGTAACACCCGCGCACATGCCCTGAAAATTCACACCAAATCAAGTCTCTCATGAACTGACTGATGGAGCCTATAAAGGCAAATTTAAGGGCATGCATGAGAAAGAATAAATAATAACTTGTACAATGCATTGTCAAAAACAGAGACGATCATTTATAAATCAAAATGAACCGGTTTGGCTTTTATATGAAAATAGCAGCCTTTAAAGCTTTAGACTATATTTTACTAAGTAATTTATTGGCACAGTTCAGTCACAAGTTAATTTAAAGTGCTTTACAGGATAATAAAGTCACAGGGGTAGAATATGTAGATATTTATAATGAAAATGTAAATGTATAGCCAATTAAATGATGGCCTAAGGCAGGCACGTCCAAAGTGCTGCCTGGGGGCCATTTGTGGCCCCTGTAATGATTTCGGGTGCTCTCCCCCCCCCCCCCAAAAAAAACTGCATTTCAAGAAAGATTTGGTCCACCAGCACAGGTGGTTGATGCAGATGGAAGATTTTAGTTTTTAATTAGAGCAAAATGATTACAGGAAAGTTTAAATCCTACAATTGAAAATGCTAAGTACAATATAAAGTATTCATCTTTTAATAAACACGCTTTTGACATTCTCTTTAATTTCATAGTGACATCAATCCAATGATATTTAATTACTCATTACTTTGGTGTATTACAATCTGCTTTGAATTCAATTATTAAAATTGGCTAATTACTGTGTTTTAAATTATTAAAAATAATTTGCATCTTTTAATATGACAAATTAGTAAAATCCTTTTTAGTTTTATTTTGGATCTACAATGGCTACACATTCATTGGCTACAAAAAAATCTGACTAACTTATTTATTTTAAATGATCAGATTTTGTACAGCAGGTAAAACAAAAAAATATATTTGGTTTAATAAAAATCTTATTACTTTTATGGCCCTTGATTTCCTTTGACTTGACAATTTCGGCCCATGTACCGAAAAGTTTGGACACCCCTGGCCTAAGGGGTCTGCATGGTTCACACCATACAAAAAACTCAGATGTATTCAACCATCAAACCAGTTAGTACCTTGTTTATTTAGGAAATGTTTTTATGAAGGCAGCAGAGCTGATTTAGTACGTTAACTGTGTGGGCATAAAATTTTGTTCTGAATCTTCCCCGTTTTGCATTAAAGTGGAGAAAGTTCTGACACACCTGCTCATCGATATTACTAATTCAATGACCATGGTGATGTGGCCACAAGGACATATAAAGTTGATTCTCAATCAAATACGTATGATTAAAAGATGTACAAATTCATAACCTGAACCAGGGAAGACTATAGATGCAGAATAAAAATAAACCCGAGAACAGAGCCTTGAGGAACACCATGTTTGATTTTTGCATACGCGGACGTACAACCGCCAAATGGCAAAGTAATCCCAGTCTGTCTTGTAAGATCTGAACCAACCTCGCTCAGCTTTGTCCAAAGCTACACTGAAATCCAGCACAACAGAGACAGACAGATGTGTTGCTGTTAAGATGCATGTTAATTGAAACAGTTACAAATGGCATCTCGGTGCGGTGGTGTGTTTGAAAACCCGACTGGAAAAAAAAAGCACTGAAGAGATATTGGGTCTTATTTTACTCATCAAAAATGTGAAAATCTGTTGAACCAAAAGAATGTCACCTTAATAAAAAGAAAAACAGCTAGTTTTAAAAGTTGATTAACATTGCGTATTGGTAGAGATATATGTTGATAAACAGGATTATGAACGATGGAAAGTGTAAATCCTGTTCCAAAATATTTCAAACCACATTAAATTATCCTGCTACCAGAGTTAGAGACTCTCCTTGAGATCGACCATGTCACCTAACATCATTCACGTCCTCTCCCATGGCAAAGGATCTTCAATGTGTCACATCAACACAGCACAAGTCACGCTTCTCAAGGCCCACGTCACGTAGAAATCTGATAAGACTGAGCATCATCTACACCGTCATGAATAACTGACGAGAGAAACCCAAACTGGCACCTCTGAGCCATGATTCAAGTGTTGGAAGCAACAAACTGAAGGTTTTAAAGTTCATTCATCCATCCACACTGCAAAAAGGGAACTAAAAGTAAGTAAAATTTTCTTGAAATCAGTGTATTTTTCCTTGATTAGAGCCGGTAACTAAGACTATTTGCCAATGGAAGATAAGATTTTTGCACTTAAAATGGGAACAATTCATCTTCATCATCTTATTTCAAGTGCAGGATGTCTAATTATCGTATTTTAGGGGTAAAATCACTCAAAACATTAGCAAATAGTTTTATTTAGCTCCTCAAATCAAGGAAAAATACACTAATTTCAAGAAATTTTTACATACTTTTAGTTCCCTTTTTTTCAGTGCATCTGCGTCACCCTATTGTAGATATTCTAAATAAAGATACAAGGTCATGAAATAAAAAAAAATATATTTCAGTGTTAATTAGATTATTGGTAGGAGCAACCTGAATATCTGTAGTTTGGTTTACAAATTAAATACACTGCAAAAAAGTGAACTAAAAGTAAAAAAAAAAAAAAAAATGTAAATAGTGTATTTGCCCCTAAAATAAGATAATTAGTTATACTGCACTGGAAATAAGACGGTGGAGATGAGTTGTTCCTATTTTAAGTGCAATAATTTTATTCCATTGTATGATCATTTAGAGCTGCTGTTTAAATCAAGGACAAATACACTGATTTCAAGAAAACTTTTAGTTTCCTTTTTGCAGTGCTATGAGGAAGTGGTTAATGGCGTTTGGCTCATCTAAGCCAACATTAAATCAGTTCAGACTTCTGTTGTGGCAGTAATACTGAACAGTAAAACAACACCAGCTCAACACTGCACAGACGGAGAAACGCTTCACTCTAATTATTTAAAAGTGGTGCGATAAACAAACCAACATGTGAACAATTTGATGAGATGAGGTGTTTTCAATGCACGTGTCAAAAATGAGCGGGGCCCTCCTCGCGCTACAATGTGTGAAAAAAAAAATCTTCAGTCTTGAATCACAACTCTTTCAGCAGATTTTCCCTTTACGCATCGCGCCTTTAAACGCTTTAACAGCATGCAAAATATGCTAATTCCAGTATTTCACACAGGGCTCTAATGGAACGAGCGATTCAAACACATTCATGACGGTGCCCTTCTTCTGGTAGGTAGAGCAAATTACATTTATATTGCTTGTCTTTATTGGATGGTTGAACAACGTCAGTCTAATGCTAAAGGTTCTTCAACAAAAGCCTTATATTTTTAGTCTTTAAAGGTATATTTTCACTGTTCCACACAAAAAGATGCAGGCTGTGCACCCACAGACTGATTCGCTCCCACTAATGATCTGATCAGGATGTCGCTCAGTTTACTACGTTTCCAACACTTCAAGATGCTGTTAGAGATGCTGAAAAAAAAAAGTCTATGCATAATTCGGTTTACCTAATTAATACTATAAAGCTGCTTTTATTCGTCTGGAAGCACAATAAAAACCGACTGGGTTTGAATGTCCAACTGTCAAATGAATAATATCAAATTGCTTGTTCTGTATTAGATTAATAGGAAATATGAAATTTGAAGCAGTTTAAACTTCTTAATCACTTAATATGGATGACATTATAATGACTTCTGGTAATAAATAATAACGTCTTGGTATTATTTTTGACCAAGACATTTAAATCCCATATTAAACAGGTTTCCAGTGTTTCCTTTTTTCACCTCAGGAATATCGCCAAAATTAGAAACATTCTGTCCAGGGGTGAGACACTGAAAATCTAGTCCATGCATTTGTTACTTCAATGCTGGACTATTGTAATTATTTACTATCAGGAAGTCCACAAAATGCAGTTCAAAGTCTTCAGCTGATTCAAAATGCTGCAGCAAGAGTTCTGATGAAAATCAACAAGAAAAATGATATTTCTCCCATTTTAGCTTCCCTTCATTGGCTTCCTGTTAACTCAAGAATAGAATTTAAAATTCTTCTTCTAACGTATAAAGCCCTTAATAATCAAGCTCCATCATATATCAGAGCTCTGATTACCCCGTATGTTCCTAACAGAGCACTTCGCTCTCAGACTGCAGGTCTGCTGGTGGTTCCTAGAGTCTCTAAAAGTAGAATGGGAGGCAGATCCTTTAGCTATCAGGCTCCTCTCCTGTGGAACCAACTCCCAGTTTTGGTCCGTGAGACAGACACCCCGTCTACTTTTAAGACTAAGCTTAAAACTTTCCTTTTTGACAAAGCTTCTAGTCAGAGTGGCTCATGTTACCCTGAGCTACCTCTATAGTTATGCTGCTATAGGCTGAGGCTGCTGGAGGACATCAGGGTCTATTTTTTTCACTCAGCTGAGTTCTCCTACTGTTCTCCAATTTCCATTGTTGTTATTTTAACTTTTAATTCTCTGTAATTTTTCTCTTCATAGAAGGTACACCTGGTCAGGTGTTCTATTAGCTGTGACATCATCAGGGGAGGCAGATCAGAGGAAACTTTCTGACCAACCTGTCTGGAGAATCTGACTTTGTAAAGAGCCTTGAGATGACACGTGTTGTGAATTGGCGCTATATATATAAATAACATTTTATTGAATTAAACTGGGAGATCAGCTAAAGTAGCTGAAAATGCTGGGAATATTCAAAGAGTAACATCTTTAGCACCCTAAATTTCAACCCCAATCCAATACGGTTGGCTGTGGTTCTTGCAGTGTAAACACACGTTAAAATGGTATTTTAGACAGAAACAGGCAGGTAATATCTATTTTAAACAAAAGTAAAGGTCTATTTTAACTGACTTGTTGAGGTACCCTGGAGGTGATCCAGTTTGCGTGATCTTCCACCGCCTTCATATCCGGGTATTTGATAGGACCACTGAAGTGTTCGAACTCCAGCTCCAGACATGGTGTTTCCTAAACATACACAAGGGGAAAAAACAATGTTACGTACCAAACTGTGGGATGCCAGTTGTGGTTTATTATTTCAGATGAAAACCTGTTAAATACCTTATTGGGATTAGATCCAGTGACTCCTATTGGGTTGAGGAGGTCTTCGAGGCCGTGCGGGACAGGCCAGAGGTTCAGAGCCATCTTGTTGGCCACCAGAGTGTGGGTGTAGTCAAACAGGTTAATGTTGCCAAAACTTAGTGGACAGTGTTCCTGGAAAACACAACATAGAAAAGCACATTGGGTGAATATTTAACTAATTAAACTCAATTAAAAATAACACATTCACTTTCATTAACTGTATAGATTGTACATCCAGCATGTCTTTCAAAGAAATGACCAGAATTGTTATAGTTTAGCCAAAATGTTATGTTATGTTTCCTGACTTCAAAGTAACTAATGATTTTTAAACGTAGATTATGATGCAAAATCTACATTTTGTTGTCTACATTTGAGTCTTTAGGAACGCAGAAAATTTTAATATAGTCTGTCCAGGAGCTGCGTAGATATCTTTATATTCTTTTTGGATGTTTTTTTTTTTTTTTTTCCTCAAGCCGTTTAGATTTATATATCTGTTTTCTATTACGTTTTCTGGACAATTACGCCACCGTATTTGCTGCAGCGCTGCTTAACAAGGTCATGGACTTCTTGCTTACCAGTTTCGGCAATCTGCGATTTTTATTTCTTGGACTCGATTTTGTAGTCCAAGCGGATAAATCAAACCGTTCGGTTGTTCAAGTGTGAAGTATCTACCTTAGATTTAAAAAGACAGCACCAAAACGAGTTGCTGTCAGGCACACCTCAGAATGGGGGCAAAAAATGGGGAACTTGGAGGTATATTAACGAGGAATTCATACCTAATCCTTTCAGTTCCGCTTAATATAGCACAAGTTATTTAAATGCAAAAGGAAATCAATTAAATTGCCCCCTTTATCCAAATTAATCACTAGAAGTCCAGCACAAACATGCTTTCATTTGGCTGCAAAGTTGAAATCAAAAGTTATTTCGTTCTTGCAAATTCATGACTGCTCCAATCCTTTCAAAGCCACAGCCAAAACGGTCGCGGGAGCTTACGCCTTAATTTTGGAGTAAATTTTAATTAAGAGGCAGCGGCAGATGAAGGTAACAAAAGAGAAGAGGCAAAGTTACCTGCAGCCAGCCAGTCAAAACGCAGCTGTTTACAGTAAGCGCTGGAACAAAAGGCTGCTGAAGAAAAGCGTTTATCTTTAATTTAGACGGGCCGTGAAAGGGCATCCGCTGCCCTGACATCAACCCAGCACGGCGGGTCAGGAGACGGGACTCACCTTAGGTGTCTGTTACAATATCCATGTCTGGCCTTCGCAGAGCCACTCCAATCAGACAAACCCACGGAAACGTCAGCTTACAATTGTGTCCGCATACGACGCCCTAACCCGCATCCACGTTTTCAAAGTGAATTACACCAATGGGGGGGGGTTCAAGAAGGAATCTAAATTATTCATCTGCGTTTTTCCACACAAGAAAACCTCCCTTTGAACTGATGCCCGCCCAGCCGATCATGTCCCCGGCTGACGTTCTCTGCCACCATGACTGATTAGTAATTAAACAGAGCCAAAGATGACGCCACGGCTTCCATTCACCAGACACTCGCACTGACGAGTGGAGACCTCCTAAACAGCGCACAGCCATAAACACACTGCAAAAAGGGAACTAAAAATAAGTAAAAAATGTCTTGAAATGAGTGTATTTTTCCTTGATTTGAGCAGGTAGTAATAGAATGAGATTTTTGCACTTAAAACAGGAACAATTCATCTCTAAAATAACATAATTAGACACCCTGCACTTGAAATAAGACGATAGAGATGAATTGTTCCTATTTTAGGTGCAAAAATCTTATTCCATTGGCAAATAGTCTTATTTACCTGCTCTAATCAAGGAAAAATACAACGATTTCGAGAAAATTTCACTAACTTTTAGTTCTGCTTTTGCAGTGCAAAAGGCATACACACTCACTGGCCACTTTATTAGGTTGCTAGTACCAGGTTGAACCCCTTTTGCGTTCAGAACTGCCTCAATCCTTTGTGGCGTAAATTCAACAAGGTACTGGAAACATTCCTCAGAGAGTTTGGTCCATATTGACATGCGGAGGATTCTCCTGTTCCTCCGCATCCCAAAGGTACTCCATTAGATTGAGATCTGCACTACAAAAAGGGAACTACAATAAGTGAAATTTTCTTGAAATGAGTGTATTTGTGCTTGATTTGAGCAGGTAAATAAGATTATCTGCCAATGGAGTGAGTATTTTGACCCCTAAAATAAGATAATTAGATAAATTACACTTGAAATAAGACGACAGAGATCAGTTGTTCCTATTTTAAGTGCAAAAATCTTATTCCAATGGCAGATCATCTTATTTACCTGCTCAAATAAAGGAAAAAACACACTGATTTTAAAGAAAATCTTGCTTATTTTTAGTTCAGTTTTTGCAGTGTGGTGACTGTGGAGGACAGGTGAGTACAGTGAACTCATGGTGAAGTTCAAGGAACCAGTCTGAGAGGATTTGCTGATATTCTGCTGGAAGTAGCCATCAGAAGATGGGCACACTGTGGTCATAAAACAATACTCAGGTAGGCTGTGGCGTTGACACGATGCTCAGTTGGTACTAAGGGGCCCAAAGTGTGCCAATAAAACCATTATACCACCAGCAGCCTGAACCGTTGATACAAGGCAGGATGGATCCACGCTTTCATGTTGTTGACGCCAAATTCTGACCCTAACTTCCGAATGTCACAGCAGAGATCGAGACTCATCAGACCAGGCAACGTTTTTCTTCAATCTGCTATTGTCCGATTTTGGTGAGCCTGTGTGAATTCTAGCCTCAGTTTCCTGTTCTTACACTGCAAATACATAACTAAAAATAAGTAATATTTTCTTAAAATGAGTGTATCTGTCCTTGATTTGAGCAGGTAAATAAAATTATCTGCCAATGGAATAAGATTTTTGCACTTAAAATAGGAACAACTCATCTCCATTATCTTATTTCAAGTGCAGGATGTCTAATTATCTTATTTTAGGGGTCAAAATACTCATTCCATTGGTGGATAATCTTATTTACCTGCTCAAATCTAGGAAAAAAACACAAATTTTAAAAACATTTTACTTGTTTTTAGGTCCGTTTTTGCAGTGTAGTAGACAGGAGTGGCGCCCGGCGTGGTCTTCTGCTGCTGTAGCCCATGTGCCTCAAGGTTTGACGTGTTGTACGTTGAGAGACTCTCTTCTGCAGACCTTGGTTGTAACGAGTGTTTATTAAAGTTACTGTTGCCTTCCTATCAGCTCGAACCAGTCTGGCCATTCTCCTCTGACCTCTGGCATCAACAAGGCATTTGATCCCACAGAAGTGCCGCTCACTAGATATTCTCTCTTTTTCGTACCATTCTCTGTAAACCCTAGAGAAGGTTGTCGGTGAAAATCCCAGTAGATCAGCAGTTCGCCACCAACAACCATGCTACGTTCAAAGTCGCTTAAATCACCCTTCTTTCCCCGTTCTGATGCTCGGTTTGAACGGCAGCAGATCGTCTTGACCACGTCTACATGTTTAAATGCATTGAGTTGCTGCCATTTGATTGGCTAATTAGGATTTTGCGTTAACGAGCACTTGGACAGGGGTATCTAATAAAGTGGCCATTTTTTTTTTACCTAGTTTTTCTATCTATACTCTCCAACTACATTCTGCCCCCGGTCCTAAAAATGACTTTAAACGTTTGAAAATATGCCCTGACTTCAGCTAATGGTTCTTGATATATTAAAGAGTTATTTTTGTTCTTTGACTATGTATTTTGGGAAAAACTGGTTAGTTTTAAACTAAGAGCAACATACATGCTCGTGCCTGTTATGTTGCTCACATAAAACTAAGAACCACATGTGTTATTGTGCTATAACTTGTTTTAACTTGTGGTGGGAACCTATGACAATGTGTTGTGGGAAAGACTGATTCTGTATTCTTATTTTGTTTGATTTGTTGTATGCAATATTATACAGCAGCTTCGCACACTGCTGAGGTGCTGGGAACGGTTGATGTTTTGGGAAACATGCTTAGGGAGGCAGGGCAGCTGTGGAGTGAGAGATGGCCACTCTCGCTCCACATCTGACTCTTTGTTTACAAGTATATAAAGAGGAGACTGCCCTCAGCCCGGTGAGTCTGCCGTGTGTTCGTGTGTGGATACCGGCATCGTGAACGCTGATCTTAACCTAGGACTGAGGGCTCCCAGTTCGTGTCAATGGTAAGAGCTGATTCTGAGAATCTGTTGAGCGTCACGCCTGTTTGAAAGCTTGTTGCTTTATTGCTTGCTACTTTGCATGTGTGAAGAGCTAGTTGTTTTGATGTGCTGTATTCTTTGGGGAATAATAATAAATGTGTGCCTTATATTCTAACAGAAACAGTGTTTGAGTCCTTATTTGTGTTTGCCGATCTCTCCCGATCCTGAAATAAACATTTCATAAAACAGTTCTGCAGAACTGGTTTAAGCTGGAGCTCTGAAACAAACTATGAGCAAAGTCTTCCTCGGTCTTGCCAAGCCTATTTCTAGTAAACGTAGTAAAAAAACGCAGGGGTGTAACTTTGCTGCCTTGCATTCTGACTTACTTCCTTGGCTCCCTTCCTGCCTTTGACAGCGCAGATGGAGAGGCAGAGTCTGGCAGCTCGGGGGATGTCCGGGATGTACATGTCGTAGGTGAGCCACTCATTCCACCTGCACAAAACAGCAATCAAGGTGCAAGGACGACGCATTAGACAAGGAATGGAACTTATCTGATTTGCAAAATCTTTAAAACAAAACAATTTTTTAAGTGTTATAAAGACAACAACTATTCAGCAGCTGATGAATACTTGGTAATCGTGGACTATAAAATGTTCCTCTTGCTAGGCATCTTCATACAACAGTGGTGATAAAGGGTTAGCAAGCTCAAAATTCTTATAAAATGATTTACATACGTGTAAATTACTTAAAAATAATGCACATTCTTATCAAAGATGAAGAAAAGGGTTAGTAGGAAATTAGGAAACGGGAATAATATGCTAACAAAACCACAGGTTTCCCCTCACTCTCCCATAGGCCTGGAAGGCCACCAGTCTTTACTTGCCCCGCTAAAAGGCTAAAGCAGGAAATGCACTGGCTGCATAGCTTACGGACGTGTTTTTAAAACCGTAAATTTGCACCAGACGCTGAACTGTGCGCCCCACATCTGCGTGTTTCTGCGCAGAAAAGATGTTTCGCCACATGGAAAGAGCACCAAGCAGAAGGTGCACCTCGGCCTGCCGCCTTCCTTCTCCTAGTTGACGAAGTGTTGCGAGAGGAAAGGCAGAGTCCTCAGCAAAAATGGATGCACCCCATCAATCTGTAGCGCGAACAACAAGGTGACTTCTACCACCTTGTGACCGAACTAAGATACTGGGAGTTGAACTTTGACACAAGATCTTTTTTTTCCCGTTTATTCCGTGCCAAACAAGAGCATATAAGAGTCTGAAATTATTACTTGAATCTAATTTCGGCGTCACGTAGCATAAATACGCACTCATAATGTGTGCATTTACGGCTTCTAGTGTAAATTTATTGACTGATTAAAATGAAAAGCTAACCTAATTGAGTACGCACGTAGGACGCACTGTAAATGACCCAGACTATTTGTTATAACTGATATTTGTTAGATATATTTTCACTCATATAATGTCTTTTGTTTTTATTCCTAATGTTCCCGATTCTCTCGTTTTAAGTAATACATTTTAGATTAATAGTGGATTACGGCAAAAGGGTTCACAGGGCTTTTATTTTGAAGGCATGTTTTTCTACCTCCAGTTCCGGTAAAACAAATAGAAGCGCTACGTTCCTACGTCCGCATCAGCACTTTTGCTGCTTTGCGCGCCACAACGCATCCCGTGTCTTTCCTCCTTTAGCAGTGTTTATTTTAAAAGTAAGTCATACCAAACATGGCATATAGTAGGAATGTCAAAACAAGTAACTCCTTGATGTTTCAGAGCAACATAAAAAAGGTCAGTAAAGCTCCTGCATCTGCGACAGTGTAGTGATAAACCTCCCGGACAACATAAGCTAACGCTAGCTGTTATTAAAAACACGTTAAAAGATTAAAAACACATTTGTTTAAAATTGCCTTTGACTGTTCTAGTTAAACTGTTCTACTGCTTTTAATGTTCTTCTTTGTTTCTACATTCTATCCCTACTTGCTTTTATTCTATTTTCTATCTACATTTTATTCCTACTTGCTTTTTTTGCTATATTTTAATCATGTAAAGCACTTTGCATTGTCTTTGTACTGAATTGTGCTATATAAATAAATTTGCCTTGCCTTGCCTATTAGCTGGACGGGTACGGACAGCCTAATCACCGGGTACTGTTGGTCTGCGACCTGTACAGTGCTCCTCGCAACGCCCCGTTCTGTTGCGGTATGGATTACTGCATGGGAAATGTTCATCAGCTGACGGCTTAGTTGAACGATAAACAGCGAAGCAACGAAACAACCAAAGCAAATGACCTTAAAACCAAACTACTGCCAGACTTAGCAAGTAAGCAGTTTCTCTGATGACTCTGTGACATTTTGCTTAATCAAAAGGTGAGGATTGTTTGAGAGTACGGACAGTGGACACGGGACGTTGACTGGTGGGGTGGAACGCTGTGCGACCTGGAGGGAGGCGGGGCATGACATCACTCCTTTAGATTTAAAGAGACAGCGCCAAAACGAGTTGCTCTCAGACGAACTTCAGAACTGGGGTAAAAAGGCGTGACGTCTGGGTAAATTAACGATGAATTTGGACCAAAGCGTTGCAGTTCCACTATATAAAGACCACAACTGAATGATTTAAACGTGAAAAAGAAGAATCGAAAAGCATGATTTGTCCCCTTTAACAAGTTAATCCAGAGAATTTGTGCCTATTTGTAAGATTTGTACCCACCGCTTGTTTAAGATGTAATATAACACAACTGTGTGGAGTTTCCTTCCTGCTCTAAGCTGTTAAGCTAGCCTCCATCCTCTAACTACTTAATGTAATATTGTATTGTAATACTGAAACAGACCATTTTATCTTTAAAACCAAACACTGTCTATGTTTTTTTTTTTTTTTAACAGTTATCCGTTACCTGGGATTAGAGCAAGGCACTCTCTGCGTGTTGACGTTGTCACACATTTGTTCACCTCCATGGTAAATTCCAGTCCTCACATAAATCTACAAGTAAAGCAGAAATTCAGAGTTGATAAATTAGAAATAAAAAAAACTTTCAAAGTAACATTTTTATGTCTATAAAGTATTGATCTTTTGTAAAACTGTCCAGAAATTTCTTAGTTTGTTTTCATATTTCAATATCTTTCAAGAGAGAAAACCGTTCATTTGTTTAAACAGAAACAAGCAAGTAGAATTTAGGATGATGTGCAAAACTGAAAAAAAAAAAAGTTGGATAATCCCAAAATTTAAAGTGTTGTAGAAAAAAAAACAACAACAAGCTAAATTAAATATTTTCCCCTATTTGCTATTCAAGTCAAAGCACTGATGAAAATTTTCCAAGAGCTGGACGTCCGCACCTTGTCTATGTCCCTTATATTCACGTTGACGTAGGTGGCACAAAGGATTCGTATCCGCAGAGTCTCTTTGATGCTCCACAGTGACTTGAAGGACGCCTCTCCGTTCATATACGAAGCTGCCGTGGAGATGCGCCGAGAATACGACGGCATGACGAAGTTATCCGTCGGCAGCTGGGTGTACAGGCCGTCTTTGGACATCAGCATCAGGTTAGGCATCCTGCCCAGCATCATGCAACTACGGACGTACTGGAAGAACGGAAGGCAAAAAGGTTCGTAAGACGCCGCCCAGCTCTACCAAACGGCGCCAGGCTCGGCCAGCTGGATCGTACCTTGTACTGGCTTATAGGGTACTTTTCCAGCAGGTATTCATCGCAGCCACATACTTTGAGGATGTATTTGCCCTGGTACTCTAAAACACACTGCTTCAGCTGCTCTGTGGACAGCAGCATACTGCGCGTCTTCTTGCGAATGGCCTCTGCGATCACCTTTGAGATAAAGATGGAGATTGTTATGTAAGGATTAATACGTTTAATTTCAGTAGTTAGACTTAGACAACTTTATTTGTCATTTTCTATGAATGTATTTGTATTTTGTACAGAATGAAAATTCGTTGCATACAGCTTGTAAATTGCAGTAAAATTGTGTTACAGTATAGGGTGCAGCAGTGATTCAAAAGTAAAACAATTTAAATGTAGACAATGCAGGAGAAGTCATAGTGTACAGGTGAGTAATTTTAAAACCCATTTGTATGTGCAGAATTAGTTACATAAAAAAAAAAATGTAGGTCTAATTATGTAGATTTCTTACCCACAGACTGATACATTTATTATTTTTATTTCTGATATTATTGATTATAAACAACCAATTTTCAACAAGGAAGCAGCCTAGTGAACAGGTGCTGTACAGTATATGCCTTTGGGGCTCCTTTTGTGTGAGCAACCATCTAAAAAAAAAAAAAGGTGCAGTTCACACTTTTTAATTCTCCCAAGCTGTTTAACAGGCTTTTCTTCACATTCCTTGCAAGGCAGCCAATATCCTTGTTTCTGCCCCTTTTTCAATGACAGTTTTTCCTTCCATTCAACTTTCCATTACTAGTTAACAGTCTGAAAAAACTAGCTCCTTTGGTAATGAGGTGGTAGCTGACCCTCCTCCTCCTGAAAGGTGTCAATAACTCGGTGCTAGGCGACTGTCAAGTCTGCAGCCTTCGCCATGAACGTTTAGGCCATAACAACATTCCTGCTCTTACAATGCAACTTTTTAATAATATTCATCAAAATTATCAGAAATAAATGTTTGAAATATATATTTGACAATGCTTTAATTTGATGAAATGCACCCTCACCCTAAGGGATGCTTCAAAGCAGTTAGCTTTAAAAAATAAATAAATAATATTTATAGGGAGTGGGATAATGCAACCCACCTGTTCAGGCACACAGTCATGGTTGATCTTTAGTGTATACTTTTGTTTGTCATTGTTTGGCGAGACGATGACCCATATTACCACAATAATCTGACCTGTAACAGAAACAGAAATATTCACATCAATCAGGGTTTCTGCTGCACATAATTGATCGTGGCACTCCGCCACTGCAAAATAAAAGTTTTTTTTTTAAAATATACGAAAGAGCAATGTAAAGTATGAGATATGTTTACCTTATATTATGTATAGCCTATATTTGCTCACTTATACTAAACATAATCTGAGTTTGAAACAAATTTGAATATCAGGAAATGTTAAAGTGTATTTTATTTTGAAAAACCACCACTGCCTGCTCCTTCCTGTCTGGTTGCCTAGCAGCTACTGTCCTCTCAGGAGGGAAGGAAAACTACTTAAATATTTGCTTTTAGTTTCTATTCTTCCATGTTTTATTTTGTTTCTACATTTTATTCCAACTTGCTTTTACTCTGTTTTATTTTCCTATATTTTAATCATGTAAAGCACTTTGCATTGTCTTTGTAATGAAATGTGCTATACAAATAAATGTGCCTTGTCTAGAGATGACAGTCCTGTGTATCACATTTAGCGTCTTTGTTGCTATATTTAGCAGCTTTCTTTCAAAAAGTGACTAGCAACGACTTTTAGCGACTTTTTTTTGTCACAGGCACACCACAGCTGCTGCTGCCTCGTCACGTAAATATCATTTTTAAATTAGCTGGGGGTTTTTTTTTTTGGTCTCCGAAACTGTTGTACTAAAATAATTCCCTGAATTTGATTCACACACAGCTTCAATGACTCATTCACTGTGTGTCTCTGTCTTCTAAGTACATTTTTATGTAGCTTTATGTACTGTGGATTCTGTCGATGTATTAAAATGTATACATAATTTTTTGCAAAAAGGTAATTTTTAGCCCCAAACACACTTAATAGATATTTTATAATAACTTGGTAAAAGCTCTCCTACAGCCTGGGCCACTAATGTATGAACGGATATGCAAATTAGACAATGTGGAATATGCAAAAAGTAAGATTTATTGTTCTATAATGTAGGGCAATAAAATAGAAAATTGTGCTTCTTTTCTACTGACTTTATACAACAGCTGCTCTGATCCCATTTGTGCATCGCTCATCAGATTTCTATGTCGGGTTACAAATATATTTAAAGAAAATATAGAATACCTTTGTCAAGTTTGCTGTAGATGTGTCTGGGAAGCTCCTCTGTCGACTCAATATTGGGAGGGTAAACATACAGCGCTCTGCTGTGAGGACCACTGGCATTTCTCAGCTCCACAGAGTCTTTACAAACATTAAGGATGTTTCTCCTGAAGTCCTGAACCTCGGGGTCCTTCACAAGATCGAACTCACACACGGGCATACCGATGGCAAAACCTTAGACAACACACAACAAAAGGTACATTGTGCCAATTGCAGCAACCCAACATGTTAAAAAAAAACCCCACTATGCTGCCTCAACTTGGAGATAAATCCACCATTAATTCAATTTACTTTGACTTTTTTTTCCCCTCTAACAAAACCATGTGTACAAACCAATCTCTCTGTTCAGGATCTTCTCTTCTCTGTTGCCGACCGGCTCGATGACTTTGAGAAAAGGCTGGAAGAGTCGCAGGTCACACAACCTTCGGGTCTCATCAAAGAACTCCTCCCGCTCCGCCTCCTGCCATTTGTGGGAAGAGAATCGGATGATTTGGTCAACAATTAAACGCAGCTGGAATCCCTACGAGCAGCGCTTTTATGTTTGCCTTGTCGGCTAAAGGGTGTAGCACACTGCAAAAACGGATCTAAAAATAAGTAAAATGTTCTTAAAATTTGTGTTTTTGTCCTAGATTTGAGCAGGTAAATAAGATTATCTGCCAATGAAATGGCAGAGTATTTTGACCCCTAAAATAACATTTTTAGACATTCTGCACTTGAAATAACATGATGGAGATGAGTTGTTCCTATTTTAAGTGCAAAAGTCTTATTCCATTGGCATCTTATTTACCTGCTCAAATCAAGGACACTCATTTTAAGAAAAGATTACTTATTTTTAGTTCCGTTTTTGCAGTGCATGTGTTTTCTTTTGGATGTGCTCGACATGCTAGCTCATTGTTTTGTATTTTGTATTGTGCTGGGAGCAGAGGAGCTTCGATATTGTCGCTCTGCTGCTGGAAGAAATGTGACAATTTGGGACAAATGAGAATAAGAAGTAAGTTTATATCGATTCTAATGCATTTTTTTAGTATCAATTATATCCCAATACCAATTATTTTGACAAAGCCACTGGTTATGTGCTAATCTCCAATGATTCGTGTCATAAAAAGCAATGTTCTTGTTACAGTGTTTGATCAGGACCCATTCTGGCTCCCTTTTAAAATCATCCTTCAAGTTCTCACCTGTGTAACACTGACAAAGATGTAAGAGGTTTCCTCTTGCAGTAGGTGATGGAGAGGATATTTTCTGGCCTCCTTGAACAGCTCATGCTTGATGGTAATTAGGGTGGCCTCTCGGAGACACTCCAAGGTCAGGATCATCCCGTTGGGTAGCAGGCAGTCCACATGGATCCTGCAGACACGCAAAGCCACATTTTTAGGGCTTGGGCGAAGAAAACAGAAACAAACCTTATGGGTGTTTTTATTTGGAATGACAAAATGAACAAAAACAAATTAGCTTCAAAGCAGGAAGTCATACCTTGGAGGCATCAAGTGGAGGCCCCACAGCTCCCCCGAGGATGGCCGCGGAGGCATCTTCCGCTCGGTCTCTCAGCGCCGTTGCACAGGTAAGCTGAAGAGCGCGACCTGAAAGCGACAACAGTTTTAGAGCCCGATTTGATTTGAACGCCCGTGGCAAAACGATAAAAGAAACGTACAAAAATGATCATGTTCATTTTACTTAATGGAGACCACTAAATAAGTTAAAAATGTAGGTCAAAGGAATAGTCCAGGTCAATCTGCCACTTTGCTGATTACTTCCCTAGAGCCAGAACGAAACACGGAGAAGCAGCATTTAGTTCCTATGCTCCACTTATCTGGAACAAACTTCCAGAAAACTGTAAAAAGTGCTGAAAGCCTGAGTTCCTTTAACTCAAGATTTAAAAAAAAATATATTTTCCCATGTTCTATTTTGTTTCTGCATTTTATTCTGTTTTATTTTCCTATATTTTAATCCTGTAAAGCACTTTGCATTGTCTCTGTACTGAAATGTGCTACATAAATAAATTTGCCTTGCCTTCCCTGTTTCATACCCACATTTTGTCTCCATCCATTTACACTGCTGCTTTTATTTTTAACTGTAGAAAGTCATAAAAATGCCAACATTTCATGCATTGTTTGACTGTATTTTATAGTTGAATACTTTGTATTACATCCCATTTTCTATTCATTTTGTCTGGGCCATATGACAGAATATGGCTGCAGATCAAGCTAGAGTAACTATGGCGTTTTCTGCTGCTTGATATTTATTATTCATTTCAATAAGTTAGACTAGGGGTCAGCAACCTACGGCACAGGAGCCGCAAGTGGAGGAGGAGCAGTATGACGAGAAGGTGTGTTATTGAAATTTTCTCTTTAAGATTAAAAATTCTGAGATCCTGGGCGCACCCAAAGCTGCGTTGTCCATAGTCCCTTAACGACTTAATATTTCTGAATTATTGGCTGGTATGACAACTAACTATCAATGAGACAAGCTCAGCTTCTGAGAATGGCGTTGGCAGCAGGTCATGTAAATCTTTTGTCCAGTTATCATGCTCAAATGGATCAATCGCACGAATCCCAGAGATTTATTTGAGATAACGAACCTTCAGAACAGGGTCTAGCTTGTCTCGTTACAGTCCATCTCCTATCTTTTTAGCGCGGTCCATTTTTCAAGCACTTTGCGTCTCCATCTCTCACAGGTTAGCATCTGAATCAGTAACATAAGCAAAACCTGTTGCCCCTGGTAAATGGCGACCATATCCCACAATGCATTGCAAAATCACGTGCCCTTAGAGTACTGGAGATGGGTTTGCTTGTCATTTTTGCCGCTTCCCCATTTGGTACCCGATGGAGCAGTGTTCTGTTGGACACAGTGTAATGGGGCCATCAGTAAGTTGTGCATAAATAGATCATGTTGCTAACTAGCATGTCCACGGTTTCAGATACAGGAGCAGTAATGACCTTTTTAAATCTCTCTAAAACATCACTGTCGGTTTATGCCAGTGTAGCCCAGCTGCCACGAGGGCTAGGGATGGGAATTGAAAACCGGTTCCTGTTCAGAACCGGTTCCGTGTTTTTCAATTCCGTGGCACCGTTTGGCAGCTCGCTAAACGATTCTCTTTTCGATTCCGTCATGCCACGGCTCTTAGCAGCACGTTAGTACGACGTTTTTTTTTTTTTATGCAAGTTACACACACGGTGTTCAGTAAGCACGTGTTTTAATGAATGCCGTGTTTTTGATTCTTACCGGACAGAAGCTAAAGTTACGACCAGCATGGAAGGCAGCTCTGGTGGTAAGTAGCTAGTTTTACATCACTGGCTGGTTCCTAGTAAATCATATGCCATTTCTGGAAATAAACCAATTTCCTACCTCTCTATGGGGTTATTAAGGGAGTGTGCCTTTATCGTTAATCCAGCCCTTCCTTGGTAGCATGTTTAATTAGAACTACTGGTAGCTGGAATTCTTACATGATTCTAGGCATTGCAATGGATGTAACGAAACATGATACGAAGTTGCTCCACAGTTCAGGGACCGAGAGAAAAATTATTTTTATTTAAATCAGGGGGAGATGAGTTTATTTCCCAAAATTGTACAGTAATGCTTTTTCATTAAACGGATGCCTTCTCTGTTAGATTTAGATGACTGAGGTTATTTAAAGGGAGATTAATAAGCAACTGTCACAACAAACTTACATTTTCTTGTATTCTAAACAACTCATCTACTGTATTTAAGTTCGTTCTTATATTCCTTTTTTTATTTAAACAAATATAAATGTTACTCCAGTTGCACATTTGCTATGGACATCTTGACCTTGTTAGTTTGTAAGGTCGTGTGATAGTTGAGTAAACAAAGTTGATGCTCATCATCAAACTGTTTGTTCTCCTTTTTTCCCCAAATTGGAATCGGAAAGAGAATCGAATCGTTTCACAGAATCAATAAGGGAATCGGAATCGTGAAAATCTTTTCAATTCCCAACCCTAACGAGGGCTTATAGGAAAGTTTTGGCTTTCCTATTCGCCAGCCTCAGAGCTAAAATGCATTCAAACACGACGTTTGTCTTTTCCACTAAACAGGGTTGGGGGAGTTTTAGATTTCCAGCAGCAGCTCATTGTTGTGATTATCGGCCGTGATTGTTCTCTACTCTCCAGGAAAGGGAGGGGTGGTTTAGTATCTAGATGCCTGCAGCCAGCTCTACTTTGTGTTAATCTTCACAGTAATAACTCTCTTTAAAAGAACATTTTTTAGACATCAGTTACACTGAAATTCTAATTGGACAGCCATACTTTTCGAAGTAAAACCTGGGTGTAAACCTTAAAGAATAGTTCAACATTTCGTCCACTCTATTAATGCTGATCAGTGCTTATACACAATGCTTTATAACAGTATTTTTGTGACACAGTTGACAAATACGGTAGAGCTGGGAAATTACACCACTATTCTAGACAGTCTGCTAAGGCCCAATGCTCATGACCAAAACAGGACACCGAGGCAGCTGCAGGAGAGAAGTGGTGAGGCTAAAATATGTGCTGAAGAATGTTGTCATTTTACTTCCTTTTCTTCTTTTGGCTTTCCTCATTCAAGGGTTGCAACATTGAGTCATCTGTCTCCATCTAACCTCGTCTTCTCTTCCCTCAGGTCCTCTTCCATAAATCTCCTCTTTGGTCTTCCTCTAGACCTTCAGCCTCACCAACCCTCCTCTGTACATGTCCAAACATCTCAGCCTGACCTCTCTGGCTTTACCCCCTAAACATTCAGAGTAAAGGCCCATTCATACCCTACGTTTGGCCTAAACGTCCGTATTTCTGTCCGTACGTTCTATCCGTTCTACTCCTTCATACCTTCGTCCGTTGAGGTGCGCAATAACCAATATTTCCTCTTGGTGGCAGTGCTGGGTGCCAATAATTCGTCAAACATGGCGACGGTCCAAGACGTGATTTTGTTGTATTTGCTCCGTAAGTAAACTTTTTGTTTGTCCCTGATCCCCGGACACGACATCATATATGAGTGGGTAGTTGCGGACAAGCTCCGCAAGTCGTTCCACGAATCCCGCCATTGTTTAAAGCCCAGAATTATAACCTTCTTCGTGATTTTGTTGACATTTTGTACTACAAACTCAATACCGCCCCCACCGTTTCCGGTAGTATTGCTCCGTATTGATCTGTTTCGTCCGTAATCGTAAGCTCCCAATTTTCATGTCAAAATACGGACGAAATCGACAGAACGTATGAAACACTCCACACGTATCCGTATCCGTCTTTTACGTGAGGTATGAATGGGCCTTAAGCCGTCATTCCCGATCCGAATCGTAATCGTCACTCCCAAAGAGAACGTCGACATTTTTCATTCTCCCGTCTCTTCCTCAGTGCCACATTGTCTCCAGACCAAAAATCTCTAGCCTCACCACCGTCTTGTACGCCTTTCCTTCACTCTCTCCGATACCATTAACCCACAACAAACTTGTTTACCTGTTCCAACCTGCTTGGAGCCGTTTCTTCACCTCTTTTCCACACTCGCCGTTGCTCTGGACTGTTGACCCTTCCTTAGTGTCGATCCTATATGCAGTCCCCATCCACGGACTAACTGGTACAATACCACAGCTCCTCTCTCGACACCGTTATATGCTTCTCTAGATCCACAAAACCACAATGCAGCTCCCTCTGACACTCCCTGTTGTTCTCTATTAACGTCCTCACCGCAAATACTGCATCTGTAGTACTTTTTCTTTGCATAAAAACCACACTGCTGCTCACTTCTGACCACAGTTTAGCTTTCCCATAACGTCATTGTATGACTCAACCTTATTCCTCTGTAGTTGATACAACTGTGAACACACCCCTTCTTAAAAATTGGTACCAGCACACTTCTCCATTGCTCAGGCTTCTTCTTACTGTCTAAGATCTCACTGAACAACATAGTAAAAAAAAAAAAAATGGACACAATTTAAAAAATGTCAGAGAGGCAGGAATCCCGCTACACTATTCTGAGTTTTTTTTTACTGTTTCTTTCTTAGACAACTTTATTTGTCATTCTGTATGCACAGAGTGCGTACAGAACGAAATTTCGTTGCATACAGCTTTGTAAATTGCAGTATAAGTTAGATTACAGTTTTAGGTGCAGCAGAGATTTAAAAGTAAACACAGATTTACATAAAAGTTAAAATTGTTTTTTTTACATTTAATATGCAAATATACCACAATGAAAAAGAAAAAGTCAGTTTTGATTAATAAATAGAATAACACTGGCATTAAACACATGTTCCTGCCAGACAACTGGTAACAGATTTATGGGGACATCCGGGAACCATAAATATGTTTGTATGACATTTACTGTAGTTTCTCCAAGATGGTACTAGGAGAAAAAAAATGCATTACTTATGGTGGATAAGTACTTACATTTTATTTCACCCAGCAAAAGACTCAAATATCTAAATGTATTTTTAGATTTAAATCAGAATTAATCTGATTCCACAATTTCCCAATTTGAGTCTGTGTCTACACATTTAAGCTTGTGATGTTTTGTTTTCTCTGGGATTGCCCCACAACAAAACCTCAAATTAATAAAAAAAAAAAAAAATACAAATGTCAAAGTTGTTTCCTGGCTACATGCTGGAAGACAACGTTTTTGGAGCACTTTAGCCTCGAAAGTCTATAACCGCATGTTCCTATTGTATAAAATCCATATTTATTTGCTTTACACAGAGCAGCGCGCAGCATCCTGCTGAACAACTCTACAGCATCTCATTTCGGGTGGAAAGCCGGTTCAGCGCAACTGTACGGAAAGAGAGAAGCAAGATGCTTTAAAATTCTGTGAAATTTTAACTCATTCATTTTCATTTAGCTATATTTTAATCTTTATCTGCTTTACAGCATACTTGACGACACACTCGAGGATAAAAATCACTTGGATAAGAAACTAGTACTGATGTAATATAGTTATGTGACTAAAAAGTAGCAACAGATGTCCCTTTTAGAGCTCTCCTAAGTTCACTAGACAATATGGTACTGTTTAACATGAAAATGCAGAGTAAACTGACAGTTTCTACGTTAAATATAATTTTATTCCTATGGAAGTCATTACTAAAATGTATAGAGGCCGCCCTGACTTACTGACTGTTGCCGTCAATATTTTTTATTTCAATTCAGTTCATTCATAGGCCGGCAAGTCACAACACATGTCATCTTAAGGCACGTTACGGTAAGAAAAGAAAAAGTTGACGATTCATTGACAAAGAATTTTTTTACGATCCTTTTCAGCAAATGTTTTCCTTCACGCCGCAGGGTGTGAAGAGAAGCGCCTGGCTGCAGTTTGGGGCGGTGTGTGCGCCGCATTCGGTGCGTCCTGTGGGGTAGAGTCTAACCTACCATCGCTTTTGAAACAAACCAGGATGCTGGTGAAGATTCTCAGTCATCCAGGTCATGGTCATTCCAAAAAAAAAAAAAAAAAAAAAAAAAAAAAAAAAAAAAAAAAAAAAAAAAACAAGAGACAACTGCTGAAATTTTTTTTTTTTTCGAAGTTTGAAGACGTTTCGCTTCCCATACAGAAAGTTTTCTCAATTCAAATGTTTGGAGTAGTGTGGCGTTCCAAAAAGGCGTTGCTATAGCTTAGATAACATGCAAATTAAACTGTTTAATTTGCATGTTATCTAAGCTATAGCAATGCCTTTTTGGGCAATAATATAAAGCTTGGAATTCCACACTAATCCAGACATTTGAATTGAGAAAAGTTTCTGGATGGGAAGTGAAACGTCTTCAAACTTCGAGAAAAAAAAAAAAAAAGTCCAGTTGTTTTGTTTTTTTTTACTTTTTTTTAAAAAACAAACAGGGATGATAAAGCATCTGCTTCACTGCTACTGATAAGCCACGATATAAATGTTTGTAACAGTTTAAAATGGCATAAGTGAGCTTTCAGGAGTACAGGAGTATCTCAAGTTAGGCAATGATAAGATAACAAGCGGCTTGGATGCCTTGCTACGAAAAATTGCAACAGAGACACCACAAAAGATGAGCATCTGCAGATATAACACGGAGCCGTGGGTAAAGAACACAACCATAAATTGTTTTTTAAGCTGACAAATATGCTATATAAAAAGTTAGATGTGTGTGTGATAGGTTTCCCCTTGAAAAAGTGGTTGTAGAAGGTTTCAGACCCGAGCTTGACTCCCTAATATTGTACCTGTGTGTTAATATACAAACTTTATGCAGTTGAACAACTTAATTTACCTTTTTTTTTTTATTTAACCAGGAAAAAAATCCCATTGAGATTAAATATCTCTCTTTTAACAGAGTCCGGGCCATAAGGCAGCAAAGTTACATATATTACCTTAATCCATATTCAATTACATTTATTGTGTTAACATGTAAATTAACTGAATTTAAACCAAACTCTAATAGTAGGTGCAGTTAGTAATATGCAAGTTACAAAAGTGCTCTTTATGCTTCACATTTGCACACATAACTGAACTCTGGCCAATATTGCTTATCTCTGAATCAGTCTCATCAAATTATCAGCACTCAAAGCCTTTTTATTGGTGAATATATAAATAAAAAATGGCTTTGATCGAAATATTTTTATATAGAGCCCAAAGTTATGCTTATATTTTTATTTAGTAATATGCAATAAATGTTAAATGAGCTACGAGTAATACTGACACCTTATGGCTCAAATTGGTACAACAGTTTGTCAATCACAACAATCTAATATGCCGTTTCTAAACGGTGTGTTGCTGTTGTGAATTTTTACTTTTTTTTTTTATTTTTACACGGGTTGTTTTCTGTTTCTATTTCTAGTTCTCTTCTCTTAATGGCTTCCATGTTAGCAGGCTGCTGCTCTTTCGCCAAGATAAAATACCAAATGCCAAACCCTGGGAACTCTCATATGATTGGCTCAGGAACCAGGAAGTAAACTTGGGTAAACATCTTACTTATAACTCCTTTAAACTGATTGAAGAGGGGGGAAAAAAAAGAATTTTTAGGCCATTGAGATGGCAGATCATTTGGGGGAAGAACTGCTATTGTGGCATCGCTAACTGTATCATTTTGTAGCTTATATTGGCTTAAAAAGCCAATAAATGCACCTTACGTTAAAGCTTCATAAACAAAAATGTTCCGCTTGTTGAAAAGTTTTAATCCTTTCAACCAGTTTTAGTAGCAAGCAAATTCACATATGTTCAGGACAAAGCGTAGAAACAGCATTAAAATAAAAAAAACAGAAACAGAAAGGAGATAAACCCAAGTATAGTATTTGTATCTCTTAAAAATCAGCTTGTTTTACCCTATCAAACACAAAAACAGAACAAAAGCAATAATAGTTTTTTTATACGTTATATCTAATCCTAAGATTTAAAACCCACAATCAACCAACTTCTGGTGCTCAGACTTAGCTAGTTGTTTAATATCTGACTCAATCACTTTCTAGTTGCGATAAACATAAAGCGGACTAAAAGAAGCACCTAAGGGAGTGAGATTGTATATTTAAACTCAATATAACTGCACGGCTTAACCGGTAAGGTGACATTTCAACATTCTCATTATATACATTAGTAAACGAGTCATTGCATATTTGCAAAAATGGGGGCCACTCCCGAGCATAACAGCAGCCTCTTAATCTGGAACGTAACCGACAAGGTATGCTGCAGGTACAGTAAAAACAGAGGGGCGGGGGGGGAGATGACTGCTATGTAAACAAAGTCCAGCAGTTAGTTTTCAGACGCACAAATAAGATCTAGTCGTGAAAAAAAAATAAAAAATCCAAAGCCGGAAGAGGTCACCCACTGAGTGGTTCTGTGACCTGTGACTCTGATCAGGATGCAGCGAAGTGCTTCAGGAGAAAAAAAAAAAGAGGATGCTTCCTTAAAACACAGGATGTGGGGAAACATCGGCCGGGTAGTGACACACACCTACTCGACCGTTCTGCAGTTCTGACCAACTTCAGACATCTGCAACACACACGGGGCTCAATATGTCTGTGGACAACAGACAAGAGGGTTGGGCCGCTCAGCAACAAGCCGGCTGAATGGAAACGCTCGTGACCCGGCGGATCGGGTTTCGTTTGGCTCGTAAAATTAGCCCTGGAATTCAATTGAAGGATCAAAACAACAGAAGTGACAGGAAGGGGACCAGCAGTGTTTGGGAAGGTGGAGCATACCTTTGAGAGAGACACAGAGAGAGAGGGGCCCTCCTATTTGGCTGACTGGACGGTGCAGCCCTTCATGGCTCAAACCATCTTCAGGCTGCCGGCTGAAATGTTTGTTGAGAGAGAGAGAAAAATAAAAAAATAAAAAAAATCAAATCAGATCAGATCCCAAAGCAAAAGTAAAAAAACAAAAACAACAGCAATGGTGATTCATGTCGGCTACCGGAAGCAAGCCAAGCTAAAGATGAGGGTTTGGGAATGACAGCTCAGAGATATGGCAACACCATGACACACAAAATGCGGCTCCTTAATTCAACTAACCACAATAAGAAGTTAATAGCCCAATGTGTTCACATTTCTGCGACGCCATCATTGTATCTTGCACTAATAATGACATTCCAGCTGTTTGGACATGTATGCTAAAGGCTAATGCTATGTCTATCCTCGTCCTATGGAAAACGATTTGGAAAAATTAAACATGAATTAAAAGTAAGGCATGCACATTTGGATTGTAATTAAAAAAATAACCTACCCACTGATTTCTGGCCAAAGCTGTCAGACGAGCCTGAACCCGAACTGAGAGGATATCATCGGTTTGTGGCTGCTAGCTTCCCGCTAACCAACCGCTGCGGTTGGGTCCGTCCGGCCGATACGGGGTTGGTGGCTCCCCGGCGCCGGGGGAGCGAAGCGTTTCTCGGTCTTTTTCCTCCCCTTCGCTTCGGCGCCAGCTTCCAGTGACAGGGAGGGGGGTGTGAGGGGGGGCAAGCCGAGCACGAACCCTGCGGGTGTTGTTGGCAAAGGCTCGGTTCGGTTCGCCGGTCACAGGTAGTGCAGACTGACCGGCGGCATGCCGTTTCCACCTGAGGATGTTTGGAGCAGCTGCTCGACAAGTTGTGTTACTGCGACAAAGCAGCCACGCTGTCTACGCTGCTGTGTCTGTCTGTGGAGTGGCCCTCCTCCCTTCCTTAAAGAAACACACACAAACAAACACGGCGAGAGGGAAAGCCATCTATGGGGGCCCGTTTAGACCACAATTTATTACTCATGTATCCGTGTGCATTTATATATATATATATATATATATATATATATATATATATATATATATATATATATATATATATATATATATATATATATATATATATATATATATATATTAGGGGTTTAAATCACCAGGTTCTTCATGACCTCATGTTGTTCGTTCGTACTTTGTGATATTTGGCGATATCACAAAGCTGTGTTATGATTTCCGATCCATGTGCCCATCTAACACTATTATTTACATTGATATTAAACTTGCATAAATACATAATTAAAAAAATATATAATTTGTCAGTTTTATTTCTAAGCTCTTGCAAGTATCAGGCAAAAACAGAATTGTGTAATTTAGAATAATGACATTAATTAATTTAAAAATAAGAATAAGAATAAAAAAACTACATGGTTGCAAGGGGTGCTGCTGCCTATCTCCAGCATTTCAATGGGCGAGAGGCAGGGTACACCCTGGATAGGTCGCCAGTCTGTCACAGGGCAACACAGACACAGACAGGACACACATATGGGCGTACCCCACCTTTTGCCCAGTGACAGGAATAGACATGTTAGAAAATGTATATCTATCTATCTATCTATATATATATATATATATATATATATATATATATATATATATATATATATATATATATATATATATATATATATATATATATATATATATATATATATATATTTAGATAGATAGATAGATAGATAGATAGATAGATAGATAGATAGATAGATAGATAGATAGATAGATAGATAGATAGATAGATAGATAGATAGATAGATAGATAGATAGATAGATAGATAATTGTCTGCCCCTGGACTGATTTTGTGGATATGTTTTTTAGCATGGATTACTGAGAAGTCTAAAAATACATTTCAACATGACATTCCAATTTCTCCAACTCATTTATTGCTGGATGAATGAGAAATTCCCATTAACTTACAATTAGGTCATTCTGAGTCAGCATTCAGGTTTTACCACCAACTTCAACCTGGTTTATCCCGCTTTCACAAGCTCTCTGTTGCCAAATACATCAGGTTTCAACTCTGCACTTGGCTCTGCTGCTGCTGCAGTGAATGAAGGAAGCCTTTGAGTTGACAGTTTTGGCCCACATTACACAAAGTTTAGACATCCCTGACTACAGGGCTCCATTTACATTTTGATGGCAGCAGAAAGGGGAGATCTCACAGTCTTGGTTTTATTAAACACATCTTTAAACCTTTGATATTGCTGATAACAATATCCATATTCTAATATTTATTTAGGATTGCTGGTTGTGTTGGGGCCCTGCGACAGACTGGAGACCTGTCCAGGTGTACCCCGCCTCTCGCCCAGTGAACGCTGGAGATAGGCACCAGCAACCCCCGCGACCCCATGAGGGATAAAGCGGTTTGGAAAATGGATGGATGGATGGATGGATGGTTGTGTTGGGGTTTTCTTAAATCCTGTTTTTATGACTAATTTGTAACTGTATGCCTGAAATAAAATAAACAATGGCAGCTATGTCTTGTGGAGTTCCTCAAGGTTCTATTCTGGGTCCTGTTCCTTTTTCTAATTCATATACGTAAGTCCACTGGAATAGATCGATTAGTGCTATGATAATGCATGTTATTAACTCTATACTCTATCAACAAATCAATTGTTGATCAACTTCATATTGTGCAAATTGCAGCTGGTAAGATTTTAACTGGTACAAAAGATCGCACATCATTTTAGTTTTGGCTGTGTTACACTGATTAATTTCACTATTTTAGTTCAAACTTTTAGGACATTGCATGTTCAAACTCTTAGGTATATCTTTGATTTGCTGACACTCTTCTCTCCCTCACTCTTAGATTGACAAGTTAAAGGTTGCTAATAGTCAGTCACACCATTTGTTAAACTCATAGAGATGTATCCTTACAGTCTATAGCACCAACATTTTGAAATGCACTTCCTCTGTTTTTGAACAGCACAACTGTGTTGTTTGAAAAGCAGCAGAAGCCACTTTTATTCATGCAAGAATTCCATTAAAGTTTTCTGCCTATTTTATTTAACTTCGGTTTCTCTGATCTGTCGTTTGTATCCCTCTCTATAGTGATCTTACTCATTTATATATTTTAACCTTTCCTTTTTTTTCTGATGGCATCCAGACCTCTCTGCCAGTAAAACTAAGTGGCATTAATGAGGTGATTGAGTATTTTCTATGGCTGCCCCAAGACTCTGAAATAACTGACCTCTACATATGTGCCCCCTTAGGAGCATTGAGTCATTTAAATATCATTTTAAAAGCAATTTATTTCTCCTGGCCTTTGATCGATTGAGTCTGAAAATCCAAATTGTTCTTAGAAATCATTACTACTGTGTTTCTGTTTATTTTTATTACAGTTTTATTCTGTTTGCTATTTTATAATTGTTGCCGTAACTGTGAAGTATATAGATCAACTGTTTCTAAAAGGTGCCATATAAATACATTTGACACTGAAATTTGACATGCTTTGTTATATATAATATATATGGAAATTGCCTCATAGCCCTATGACACATAGCTTTGACAGATTACTGAGTAAATTGACAGTTGCCACACACACAAAAAGGGCCACCCAAGAGGAGGGTTTGGGTCTTATCCATCAAACTCCGATCAGTGATAACATTTTGACTGTATTCATAATTCAATTCACTTCAGTTTCTTTGAAGTATATATTCCTAGCAAATGTTGTCTCAAGGCTTTTCAAAAAATATATTTAAAAAAACAATTTTATATACCACTAATTTCAAACCACTCATATGGACAGAGGCAGTGTGAGTAACAAAGACCACAGAAGTCCTGGTCAACCCTGGTTACAAAACATCAGGGTCAAGCTCAGTTTATTATTCCAATTGGTAAAAAGTTGTCACTCCAAGAAAACTCAACCGATTGCGTTAAGTCACTGATTTTCATGCAATTGTTTCTCCTGAAAAAACAGCAGCAGTTTGTTGCTTCAAGTCATTATATTAGCAGCAATCCCTCATACTTAGCATGCATAAAGCGACAGTGGAGAGGAAAACACCCCTTTCACAGGAAGAAACCCACAGCAGAACCTGGCTCAGTGTGAGCTGCCGTCTGCTGTGTGACCAACTGGAGGTTTGAGAAGACGGAGTAGACACAAAAAAGACAGAAGCACCACCGCAGGTTTACATTATAGAAAATACTAAAGTTAATTACAGCTATTGCTCCTTTACTGCGTTGGGTATGAGCCCTGGCTCCCCATAATCATGCCGCCTGTTCACCAAGACAGAGACCTTAAGCTTGAGGTGTCTGTTTTCTTTTTGTTTGTTTTTTATATCCTTATTTTCCAAAATTCCAGTCCAAATGAAAATTTGGACTGGTTTGAGCCATTTGATTTTTTTTTTTTATTTTCAAATGGCTCAAACCAAATGGTAATATTTTAACTAATTCAGATATTCTTTTCTGTATGACATTTCCCAATCAATGAATAATCCAAATGAAAATGTACTAGGCACAAAGAAGCAATCAATTGCACTGGCCCCACCAAAACTAAATAAATAAACTCATACCCCTTGAACTATTTCCACATTAAAACCCAAATCTTTTGATGTGTTTTATTTGTAAGTGTGCAACCGTGAAGTGGAAGAAAAAAGGTTATTACTGTGAAAAGTGCAGAATAATATGCAGTTTTCAAAGCTTTTTGCAAATAAAAAATTAAACAATGTGGCATGCATTGCAATTCGCAAATGATATAGAATTGCGGCTGTAAAATGTGGAAAAAAGGGCATTAAGATATTTATGTTTCAGCAGAAACATTATCAAAGCAAACGTTATTCTATCTATCTATCTATCTATCTATCTATCTATCTATCTATCTATCTATCTATCTATCTATCTATCTATCTATCTATCTATCTATCTATCTATCTATCTATCTACCTTGTAGAACTCTACTTCAGCAAAATTCACAAGTTGTATTTGATTTGTTCTATTATTAATTCATTATGATGATTATTATTGTTGTTATTATTGCGCCACGCCATCTGTTTACGCGCAGCTCTGAGGATGATTTGCCAGCTCGGGTGATCGGAGTTCACCACAGAGGTGTAGCATATTTATCCAACGTGTCATTATTGCCACCCATGCAAAGAAACAGCAGTGGCATCGGAAATGGACTGTACCAAGATGGAAAGGGGTGCTGGAAAAGCTCTGGACGCATTTATGCAACCAAATATCGCCTTCGCAAATGAACTGATATTTATGGAATTCATGTGGAGGGGAAAATGAGATGAAACGCACGCACAGGAGGGTAACCGGCCTACGTGCGCGCTTCCTATCGCCGCTCGAATGGGACTCGCGTTGCGCGCCCTCCCCTCCGGTGAACGCCGCGGTGTTTGCGCCCTGGTCGGGACTGTCATCCTCTCTGACCGCCCGGTTTTTCGGAGAGCAGAAGTTGGCAGAGGGATGTTCCGGTGATGATGGCGCTGCAGCTGAGGAGCGGGGATGCTGCATACTACCAGAGCGCAGAATACTGCAGAAACTACACTTCGCAGCCCGTCAGCTACGGTGACAGCAGCCATTATCTTGCGCGATTGCCAGGTAAGGTGAAGCTTGTCATAAGGGGAGCTCCTCGTTGACCGATGTGGGGAAGGCGGGGGGGAAAAAAGTCTCCTGCGTTATTGTGCAAATAAAAATTCAAATAAAATGGGCAAATGAAGCATGAGGTGATTGCAGATGCTTCAGCGGTGGGTGGGTGTTCGGATGGGGTTGCCCTGGCGCCGCTGTCAGTGTTTCATGTGATGTTGCTGGGGTGCACCAGCCACCATTCTGTTCAGCACTGAGCAAGATGCTGCGGTGCGAAATCTGTGACTGCCTTGCAATGCCGGATAGCTGTGGGGGGGGAAATGCATGTACCAGAGAGACTTCACAGCTGAAGCTGAAGGAGTAACAGCAAAAAAAAGCCTCCTGGCGTGTCATCCGGAGCAAGTGAGGACCCTCGCCTCTTGCTTTTGCACTGCTTGATCTGCACAGCTGACCGGTGACATTTGCAGATAAAGTGTTTCCTTAATGCACCTGCGTAGTCGCAGTCAATACGCCTTCCTGTGAGCTTCCAGGGACGTCAGGCCAAATGTGTCATTCTGCAGCAGTGACCATTCACTGCATGAGGCTGATCAATCTACTTTATTCATGTTATTTAATTGCAGGTCGTTCATTGCCAACCCGCAGATGACCTTTTGCTTCTGGTTATGCACGTCTTGCATCGTCTTACAAGGGGCAATACACAAAGGCAGCAACAAACATTGTTGTTTTTTCCTGCAGGACCTTTTGCTCTTCAAAACGACAGTGTCTAGAGCTAGTTTCTATATATAGTATGGTGGGAAATAATCAATGTACAGTGTAAAGGTAATGCTCATTCCATGCAGGTAGAGCTCAGAACACTTTAAGCCTCTGAGTTTATGTCAAAGTTAGTCCCGTAAAAAACTTCTAAGGGATGCATGAGAAACAATGTCAAATGAGCAATTTACGAACAACGGATTCTATACGGACTTAGTACTTTAGAGTACTGTGACACATATTTGGAGATTGCGGTGAAATGTGCTTGTCCGGTGCCCAGCGACGCAGATGGAATTAGTGCAGGAGGCATGTGCTTCCCATTGCTCCATAATTGATGTGACACAACGCAGTACCTACAAAAGAAACTCAAGAGAAAACGAACACATGGCCTATTTAAAGGCTCTCAGAGGAGACGGTGAAATTAAAAAAAGGCTTGAAGACATCGTTTTAGTGTTTTGTTTCTGGGCACTCAACCAGCAAGCTGTGAAAAAAGAAAAAAAAATCTGACAAGTGATGGAACCTCTGAAATAACATCAAGGTTTGTCTTCCCGTCAGTCTTTCGTTTTTATCTTTGGCCTCTTTGAGGGTATAAGAATAATAAAAAAGAAAAAAGCTCTGGAGGAGCAGAAACGGAAAGGGTGGATAATACAACGTTTGATATCGGGCTTTATGTAATCCTGATTTTGGAATTGCCGAGCTGATTGTGTTCTCACTCAATTTGCGCTGTCAAAATTGTAAATATTTGCATGATTCTGGAGCCAGAATCAGTTGTTTCACCACGGTTATGCTGGACTAGTAGAGTGGATGCACATCCTACAGTCTGCTTGAAGAAAAAGCCAACCTTGACCTTTCTAGCTAATATGAAGCCTATGGGAGCTCAAAGGCAAGGCAAATTTATTTATATAGCACAATTCAGTACAAAGACAATGCAAAGTGCTTTACATGATTAAGATATAGCAAAATAAAACAGAATAAAAGCAAGTAGGAATAAAATGTAGATAGAAAAAAAGAACAAAAAAGTGGTGATTCAGTTAACTAGAACAGTTGAAGGCAATTCTAAACAAATGTGTTTTTAATCTTGATTTAAAGGAACTCAGGCTTTCCACACCTTTACAAAGGGTCTAGGCAGCTGAGGATTTTACTAGAGTATACATTTTTCCCCCAAAAAGGTTAAAAAACTACATATAAGCCATAATATTTCTCATCTCTTTTCAGCTTTTCATGTTACACCCATAACGTTTAGTATATTTTATGCGATAGACAAACACAAAGTAGTGCATAACTAGATTTTTTTATTTTTAAAATAATAAAAATGCGAAGTCTGATACTCAGTTTCTTTGATAAAAAAAATAAAAATCCAGTTCAATCAACTGCTTTTAGAAGTCACCTAAAAAGGAAATAAAGTCTGCGTGTTTTTAATTTATTTTAAATATAAATACAACATTTATGTGAACACCTTAGAGGCTTGATAAGCATAAACATGGCGGCGGTAGGGCGTCATGTTGGACAGTTGGGCAGAGAGCATTTATGGGGAAATGGGTGGAGAAACTTACAGCAACTTCTTGGAAGAAAACATGTTAGAGGCTCCAAAAAACTAAAAACTGAGGCAAGGGGAACCTGTGAGACATGGAGCCTGAACATATAGCCTCTTAATAAAGCTGTCACCCCCCTTGGATTATACATGTTCCATTGTCTCACAACCTGGACTCATGCATTTAATTTACAGAACAGGGCGACAACTTAGAAGATTTGTGGTTTTGTTGTGAAGCAAACAACAAGTAGGATAAGATAACGGAAAATTTCAGTGTGCTCACCCTAAAAACATTTGCAACACGCAGTACAGCCAGAGGTCCAATGCCAAGGTTTAGAGCCATACTCTAAACTAACTTGTTATTAGTTTCGGCCTAGTCAAAGTTCAGACCTAAATCCAACTGAGAATCCAGTGTAAGACTTGAAAATGGCTGTTACCAGACGCTCCATCAAGTTTCACTGAGCTCTCACCTGGGCAAAGATTTTAGTCTTTACACCATGTCCCAGGCAGATATTATCAGAAAGACTTGGAGCTGTAATCGCAGCGAAAGGCGGTTGTACAAATGCCGAATCTGGAGGGCTAAATGCAAATACAAGGCTAATTTCTCAGATGCGTGGTATTGTTTGTGTTATTTCCATCCACTTCCAGATTATGCACCACTTTGTTTTAGTCTGTCAGATAAAATGCCAATAAAACACACATAATTAATGGTTGTAGCGCGACAACATTAGGAGAAGTTCAGGTCATATGAGTACTGACGCAGGACCCTTTGAGGAACTACTGCGTCTATGTCTGCGCTGCAGCTTTCCTGAATGTCATCTCCAAGCAGTGAATGCAGGACTTCCTGTGCTGAGGCAAATGTGCCCAAAAACAGAATTAAAAAAAGAGTAACGTTTTCTCAAGGCGAGTAATTTTGAGTGATTCTGAAATTGCTCATCAAAATCCAAAGATAAAGGGAAATGAAAATGAAGCTGCAGGCTTATTGTGCATCAGGAGAGTACAAACTATTGATTTTCAACCTGAGTCAAGAGTACAATAATAAGCTGCATGGTATCTACTGTCCGTGTTTGTTCTCCCATATATTTGTTCTTCTATATATATAGATATATGTAGGGTTTTCAGCAAGATAAGGGTTAATTTTATTGGGGGGAAAAACAGCCAAGAACAGTGTGGTTTAGACAAAATACATTTGCCTGAGGCCTTTGTATTCTTCATTCCAGCAGATTGACTCAATAAGGCTGCAGTTTGTAATCTTTTTTTAAAGACTACAACAATCCAGCCTGGGATATAAGGCGCTTCATGTTACATATCTAGAGTTTACTCCAGCCGGAGGCTCGGACTGCTGAGATCCTTCAGCTGATATTGAGACATAACGACAATCGTGGTGTGTACGTTCTTGCTTAACTGAAGCTGACAGGTAGGGAATTTGTTTCTTATATTTTATTACTGACGATAGGCAGCCAGTGCTCAGTTCATCTAGCTCTCAGTGCCACTGCCGCTGAGGTCATATATATTGCAATTTCACATATTCGTTACAACTTCGGCTCCACGTCTCTTATTTTCTCTGTCTTTGATCTTAAATCTGCCGTTTGTTTAATCCCTTTGTCTACTCTCAGGTAATAAACATTGACTTACTGCTTCAATTCCTCTCCTCAACTTTCCGTCATGCTTTTAAAAACTGTTCAGGTGAAAATAGTTGGGTTGTTTAATTAATCCGGTCACGGGTCAAATATGGATGCATCTAGCTCTGCCGGGGTTGTCTAATACAACACCGTTGTGTTATGGCTTCTTTTTGGTCAAGAAAAAAATGTATTAAAGTTACTAATGTCTGACTTTAAGGCTGCCAAAAGATGGCCTAAAAGGACAAACCAAGTAATATGTTGGTTAAAATAAATCCAATATTTTATTTTTTGTATTGCTGTGACTGTTGAAAATGGTAAGAACCAAAATGTATACTCAATATACAAGGAATCTTAAAAGTCTACATGTCCCTGTTAAAATGGCAGGTTTTTATGATTTAAAAAAATAGTTATTTTATTAAAAAAAGAAGAAAAAATAATCACCAACATGAGGTTGACCCCAAGGGCTACATGTATACACAACCCACCAGTGAGCTGCATACATTTTTTTACCTTATCTTGTTGTTTTTCCTTTTTTAATCACACTTGCATTTATATAGATTTAAAAATAACAAAAGTGTGAAAAATGTAAATTTTTATGTAACATTAAGGTGAGCTCTGACTCTTCTAGTTCAATAGTCAGTACAGATGGCCCTTCGTATGGCACGGTACCATCTCATTTTCAAAAAGGTTTTCTAAACCAATAAACTGGATCAAAAATCTTTGACCCAATGTTTCTTTAAAACCTAGCTGGGTTAAAGAAATAACATGTTTTGGTGTCGACCCTGATGAAAGCCACGATGTGAAACTCGCTGCTCAGTCTTCATTTCCCCAGATAGTCGAACCGCTCCATGCACCTTGGGAGTCAATTAATTTATGGCAGAAAGTTTTTTTTTTTATCTGATTCACATTTTGTCTCTGCTTAAAAAAATAACCCACCATCACTTGTGTGTACCGACCACTATGTGGCGACATAACGGATTGGGGTGAACCGATTGATCGGCCGGCTGATCGATCGGCCACGATTTCCTTAATTTTTGGGGATCGCCAATACTTTAATGTGGATCTGATCTTATCTACCTCTGCAATGGTTTGAAAACCCCCCAATGTCAATGCTCTAAACTTTGATTTATATGCGAGAGCAGTTATTTGCGAAGTTTTTTTTATTGTTTCACGGGTACTGATTCATGTTTTTCAAGATAAGTTTGAAACACTGAAGGTGTCTTGTGATCTTATAACAACTGAAAGTGTCAGTTCTGTTTCAGTCAAAACAGGAATCGCTACGTCGGGCTTTTTAAAGATCGATAATCGGCAATCGGCCAGAAACCTGCAATCAGTGCACCCCTTGTGGCGGGCCTGAGTCTGTGCCTACATGCGCATGGACCCGGTGTAAAAACTCTGCTGTTGTAGCAGTGGCAGTTAATAACCCTCCTCTTTAGACTTTATTGCAAATCAATCTGTGTTGATATCTTGAACGGACAGTCAAAAACGTCTAAAAAATAAGGTTTAAAAAAACAGCAGTAAAACAGGACACAGAATCCCAATAAAAAAAAACTGAGATGGGTTTAAGAGCCCCCTTCTCCTTGCACTTGCATCATGCCTGGGGTCCTGGCTCTCTCATCCTGCAGTTTGATATGACTAATAGTAAGGTCAGCGCCTCGTCCGGCATGCCGTTCTCCTGATGTCAGCGGGACGACGGCGGCAGAGGGACAGCTGGACAGCTTGGACGGAGAGACGGACAGGGAGCAGCACTTGGAAACACAAACACTCCAGGATGTTATTTTGGGTCCGGGATCCACTGCCAACGGGCGTGCAGTCGGATTTCCAGATGAAAGTGTCCAGTAAAGAGGGTTTTGACACAGCTGTTTGCCTCGCACTGACCTGAGAATCTAGCTTTATAGACACAGTCCCCCCCCCACCTCAAACACACACTGGAAACTCTGATTTAAGATGTATTTTCACTTCTGTTTTGAAGATTGAGCTGTCGCTGTGTGTGTATGTGTGTATGTGTGTGTGTCTGATGTTCCTGTATGCTTGACTGCAGGCGCTGCACGCTCAGCTTGATCTTTCTGATGCCCACTGGAGTGTGAAGCTCCAAGCTCTGTCCAAGAATGTGTTTCTGTTCACTCATCTCGCTTCATCCTCTCCGCCTCTGGGCTTTTTATATGAATCTGTGCCGTCCGCAGTCGTCGTACGCCTGTCAAGGTCTACTTGGCAAATGAGTGCGACGCGCTTTTAGTCGTCGTAATCAAGTGAAAGTTGTTTTTGCTATTCAAAACAAGTAATTTTTCTTTTTGCTAATATCGATACAGTTCCCGCGTTTATGTTCGGGATTAGATTTAAAGCTACTGGACATGGCTGAAATGTGTTTTTTTGAATTAAAAGCAGAATTATATATATATATTTTTTGTTCTTGAGTGTATTTGCAAACTATCATCTGATATTTTACGTTGCTTGTAGTGTAATGGTTTCTTCCCGTCTGAGTATTGGATTCATTTCACTGTGGATGATGACATTTACCTCACCAGCTTCAGCCAACATCTTCTCAAGGGCTTTAGCTTTTATTTTGGGGTTGATTCGCACATTTCATGCGTGAGCCGCCATCTTTCCAACCGGTACGATGGCTGGACACCTCCAGGCCGTTTATGCCTGCAAATAATTGTTTGTATAGATGAAGATGAAGGAATCTTGTCTGATTTATATACTTTTTCTTAAGGATGTCACACTTGGCAGCAGACATTTTTTTTTAAGGCATTGCCTTGAAATACATCAGGTGGGCCAAAATTTAACTCAAACATTGTGAATTATGTTGCTAATTATCCAAACTTTGCAATTAATCTACCCTAACCCTAACCCTAAACTGTTAAATTAGTAATCTTGGTACGCATTAACTTCTGAATTAGAAGGAAAACGATTAACACTCCAAAAAAATCTCTCATCTTTCCAACATTTGAGAAATAGAAATCATTTTGGTGATCTGAACTGACCTAAAACAGAAACGTTTTATCTTTTATCTATTTTTTATAGTCTATGTAAATACTCGGCTTCAAATGGAAGTTTATATTATTTTCTCTGTACATTTCTTGAATTCATAGGATCTTCTTTTTTTTTATCCCTCCTTGTAGTTTTAGATGCCAAACTGACATAGATCACAGGCAGTACAGCCTCACTTTGGCCCAGCAGTGCTCAGAGCCGAATGGTAACATCAGCATCCCAACGTGCTCACGGTGGACGTATTAAAGTGCTGAGGAAGCTCAGTGTTCACAGTGTTCATCATCTCAGTTTACAGCTGCAGCTCTCCAACTTCAGCACAACTACATAACGCTGCATTAAGACGACGTAGACAATCACCAAAGCCGTTATGACACATTATTGGGGGAAATTTAAATGCCTGCTTGGTATTTTATTACAATACAGCCAAAGGTTTCTCAAACATTTCAGAATAAATAAAAATGGTCTCCCCCGGCTGAGCTTAAGGGAACTAGAAATATTTTCAGCTTGCTCTTTGTTCCCCGAATATAGTAAACTAACTGTATACACTGCAAAAAGGGAACTCAAAGTAAATAAAATTTTCTTGAAATTTGTGTATTTTTCCTTGATTTGAGCAGGTAAATAAGACTATTTGCCAATGGAATAAGATTTTCGCACTTAAAACAAGAACAATTCATTTCCACCGTCTTATTTCAAGTGCAGGATATCAATTATCTTATTTTAGGGGTAAATATACTCATCCCATTGGCAAATAGTCTTATTTAGCTGCTCAAATCAAAGAAAAATACACTAATTTCAAGAAAATTGTAGTTCCTTTTTGCAGTGTACAGTGTTACTGTCAAACCTTTAAGCCCACATAGGCTTCACAGATTAAAAAAAAACATGATTTTGAACAGATTTTGAAATGCACATTATTATTTTGCCTCTGACGTCCGCAGGTCCAGACACCATGCTGAAGCCGCCTCTGAGTCTCTTCAGTCATCCCCAGCAGCCCTTCCATTTCATGGACTCTCTGCACCATTTAGTACCTCCACCCATGGCACCTACGCAACCCCTAGGCCCCCCACCCATTGCCCCCACCCAACCCATTGGACCCCCAACCCTGGCTCCTACTCGGAGTCTAGGGCCCCCTCAAATACCTTCTGCTCACACACTAAGGCCTCCATCCATTGCTCCGCCTCACACCTTAGCCCCACCTCCAATGCCCCCAGCGCAGCCACTGGGCCCTCCGCCAATGGCGCACACTCTAGTTCCGCCACCTGTAGATCCAACACAAGCCATTGTACCTCCAACCATAGACCTCACCCAATCCTTAGGGCCTCCGCATCTCACCCCAGCTCAAGCCCTGATCCCCCCGCCATTAGTGGCGGCTTCGCCCAGCCGTTTTCCGCTGCCTCCCGGCCCCTTGTCCTCGCCCCACGCTTCGGACCCCGACCCATCACAGATGACCCCAAGGCCCCCAGGACCAGCTCCCAATCCACCGCCAGTACCCAGCTACCTGTGTGGTCCTCTGGCAGGCCAAGCAGCTCCTGCCAGCGAGCAGCCCCAGGATGAGGGCTCCTCGCTGGGGGTGGAGGAGCAGGAGGACTCTCTAGGCCTGGAAGAACTGTGTAAACCACTTTACTGTAAACTCTGCAATGTTACACTCAACTCTGCTCAGCAGGCACAAGCCCACTACCAGGTGAGTTGAAAAACACAATCCCACACACGACCAACACATGCCGCCAGCCACCACTTTATTAGGTACTCCATGCTAGCGCAGAGCAGGAGCACATTTCCCCGTCAGGAAGGCCTTTATTCCTGCACAGTCTGCAGGGATCTGGTCCACAGCGCCAAGAAAGCATCAAACACACAGTAGGAGGCCGTGGAATCTCCTGTTCCACTGCATCCTAGAGGGGCTTTGTTGGATCAAGATCTGGTGACTGGAGAGTTTATTATACTACAGGAAACTCATTGTCCTGTTCAAGAAACCATTTATGAGATTATTTGAGCTTTGTGACATGATGGTGAACCCGCCTCTCGTCCATTGACTCCTGGAGATAGGCACCAGCACCCCTTGCGACCCCACAACGGATAAGCGTGTTGGAAAATGGATGAATGGACATGGTGGTGCATCATCCTTCTTTAGGTAGTTGTCATAACACTAGTCAAAAAAGGTCATGGCCGATATTAAGGTAGGCCCTGGGGTTAAAGCAATGCTAAAATTGTTTGAACGGGCAAAAAGAATGCCAATAAAAGCGAAGATCCCCAAACATCAGCAGTTTCTGGTGTACTCAGAACAGTCCTTCTGGCACCAAAAATCACATGACGTTTAAAGGCACTTAGGCTACGTTCACACTGCAGGCCTTAATGCTCAATTCCGATTTTTTTGTGAAATCGGATTTTTTTGCGTGTCCGTTCACACTTCCAAATATATGCAACTTGTATGTGATCTCCTGTGTGAACTGCATTCATTCGCCTAAGTGTCCCGCATGCGCAGTAGAGGACGCGATGACGTCATACGTAGCAAGCGTGCTCAATGTTTGCGGAAGTAAACAGGGATCGTAATGCTGTAGCGTATCTTGCGTTCTTTACGTTATTCTCCAACCGGAGCCAGCACATTAGCAACGCAATCTTTTTAAGAAGATTGAAAAGGAAGAGAGTCAAATTTTAGCAACGTGAGCAGCTTTACTGATACGGACTTCATTCGTAATTTTCGAATGAAAAAGGCAACCTTTATGTGCGTCTGAACGGATTTCTTTAGCGCTCTCACGTAAAGACACACCTCTTCGGCCAAAGCGGTGTTTGTTACCGCACAATAATCAACCTCTTTGGCATAGCCAGGTCCACCGTTAGTGACGTTTGTCGAGTATCAGTGATGTGTAGGTCGAATAAATGCGACCTGCCCGTACAGACACAGGTCGCATTTGAAAAGATCAGATACGTATCGGATTCAGGACCAGATATCCAAGCGACCTGGGTCGCATTTGAAAAAAATCCGATCTGTGTCGTTCAGACTGTCATAAAAAAGATCAGATACAGGTCGCATATGGGCAAAAAAATCGGAATTGGGTCACTTCAGGCTGCAGTGTGAACGTAGCCTTATATTCTTCGCCAGTTCATCTTCACCAAGTCTAGATGCCTAAACCTGTCGAGTGGCTTTGGAAGTGATAGGCTGACTCGCTGCTGCCGTTAACAAGCAATTAAACAGGCGTACCCAATGAAGTGGTTGGCAAGTGAGCAAAAAAACAGGGAAACAGAAATACTAACCTCTGCATCTTTTTTTTTTTTTTTTTTTTTTTATCAAGGGAAAGAACCACAGCAAAAAGTTACGAAACTTCTACGCCGGCAGTCAGCAGCCACCTGCCATCAGGATACCAGAAGCCCTGGAGGGAGCCGGTCAGAGCGCCGGCTCAGGAGCGAGTGATGGTGATGGAGGCAGACAGGTTAAGCCGAGCTACATCATTTCTGCACTAACTTACCTGTTTAAGCTGAGGAGGTGGGCGTACCGCTGCGGAGGTCGCCACTCTGCTGACTGAGCCTGTTTCCTCTGAGGAGGTGGGAGGCAGCTGCAGTCACTTAATGGTGGACGCACATTTTTCTCGTAGCACTGCACAGTTTCTATTCTCACCATTTGGCCTTCCTTCAGATCAGGTCTGATTTGTCTATCCCGTTTAAAGCATCTGTTTTACATCAGTCATTCCTTTCATTAAATATAAATGGGCATTGGTGTATATGTTGCAGATAAAAAAAAACAAACAGACGAATCGATTCAGAGCCGCTTTTCCTCTGGCCTCTCGGCGGGCCTGAATGTTTCTTTCTTGTCGTCGCTTCGTGTTTACTCCCTAACGCCTCTCGCCACAAACAATGCAACGCTTTGTCCCGTGTTTTGCAGGCGCTGTATAAAGGGGCGCCCCGGGTCATCCTGGCCACAGAGAACGACTATTGTAAACTGTGCGACGCCTCCTTCAGCTCGCTGGCAGTCGCACAGGCCCACTACCAGGGCAAAAACCACGCCAAGAAGCTGCGGCTGGCTGAGGCCCAGCAGAACTCAAACAACACGTGGGTCTGGGTGGAGAGGCCGCAGCTTTGTGAATACCTGTTTGAGTTTTTGTCCGAAAGATGTTTTTTTATTTTTTATTATTATTTCCGCCTGTTACAGGGAAGGTAGCAACGACGGAGCCCCGAGGAGAAATCGTAAAGATGGAAGCGAGTACCGACTGGTGAAAAACCGCCGCAGCCCACAGTTGCCCGTCGCCATGCCAGGTGAGAAGTTACGATTAAAGCGTTTTATATCTGAATAAAGTACTTTTATGACAAAACTTTTTTTTTTTTTTTTTAGTCAACGCAAAAATTGCATCTGTGTAAAATGAAAATGAATAACCTGACCTGATGACACATGGTCGGCTCATGTTCCATCGATGAACGTGAGTGGCTGTGGGTGACTGTGGTTCCGCTGTGGGTAGAGTAGTTGGATTCGTACGTTTGTGGGTTCAATTCCTGTTTCCTACTGTCACATGTTGATGTGGCCTGAGTTACCTACCAATCCGCGTACCGGTGTGTGTCAGCGAGTGCGACTGGATGAATGTGGCTGTAGTTAAAAGCGCTGTGAGGGGTCAGTATGACTGGAAAAGCTCCATATAAATCCATTTATCATTGTTCAAAAACACAAAATGTTTCGATTTCATAGCAGTGTGTCACCAAACAGAGTCAGGAACATAAACACATTCACTCACTGTATAATATAGCAACCAACACAATATTTATCTCACCCTGGAAAATACAGTAAGTGTAAAGCAGACACATCTTTTACTGCAGTTACAGAATCTTACCTTGATTTTCTTTTTAAATTTCAACGTTTATTACTGGATGACATCCAAATCTTTGTTTTTGAAATAGTTTTTAACAGAATATTTGCTGAAGCACTTAACGCTTTCTGTAAAACAAACATTATTGAAGCATTTTTAAAATTGTTTTTTAAAATAATCCTTAAAGTCGTTTTTCCCATGGGTATAAATATGATGTGGCACAGAGACCCGTTTTCTCCAACAGTCCCCTTATTTATCTTGCCCCCATGCACAACCACAAATGCGACTGCATTGTTGATGGCTCTGCAGCAATCCCTCATACTGAGCATGCATGAAGCGACAGTGGAGAGGAAAACTCCCCTTTAACAGGGAGGAGAACCTCCAGCAGAACCAGAACCAGGCTCAGTGTGAACGCTCATCTGCCTCCACCCACTGGGGCTTAGAGAAGACAGAGCAGAGACACAGAAAGCACAGAAGCTCACATTGACCCAGGGGTACTTTCTATATTAGATGGTAATAGAGGATGATCTGCCTCCCCTGATGATGTCACAGCTAACAGAACGCCAGACCAGGTGTACCTTCTATCAAGAGAAAAAGAGAGAGAACAAAAAGTTAAAAGCTGAAATAACAACAAACAATGCAAATTGGAGAACAGTAGGAGGACTCAGCCGATTGTGAAGAATAGACCCTGATGTCCTCCAGCAGCCTAAGCCTATAGCAGCATAACTACAGAGGTAGCTCAGGGTAACATGAGCCACTCTAACTAGAAGCTTTGTCAAAAAGGAAAGTTTTAAGATTAGTCTTAAAAGTAGACGGGGTGTCTGCCTCACGGACCAAAATTGGGAGTTGGTTCCACAGGAGAGGAGCCTGATAGCTAAAGGATCTGCCTCCCATTCTACTTTTAGAGACTCTAGGAACCACCAGCAGACCTGCAGTCTGAGAGCGAAGTGCTCTGTTAGGAACATACGGGGTAATCAGAGCTCTGATATATAATGGAGCTTGATTATTAAGGGCTTTATATGTGAGAAGAAGAATTTTAAATTCTATTCTTGATTTAACAGGAAGCCAATGAAGGGAAGCTAAAAATGGAGAAATATGATCCATCTTGTTGATTTTTATCAGAACTCTTTCTGCAGCGTTTTGGATCAGCTGAAGACTTTGAACTGCATTTTGTGGACTTCCTAATAGTAAAGAATTACAATAGTATAGCCTTGAAGTAACAAATGCATGGACTGGTTTTTCAGCATCACCCCTGGACAGAATGTTTCTAATTTCAAAGGTCATTGCTTTGTAAATGTTCACATACTTGATTAGCAACTACTCTCTCAAGAACATAGGAAAAGAAGATTAGATACAGGTCTGTAATTTATGAAGCTGTCTTGATCAAGAGATGGTTTCTTAAGTAAAGGTTTAATAACAGCTACTTTAAATGTAAATAACTTAACTTGGTTGGGATTGGGTCTAACATACAAGTAGAAGGTTTAGATGAAGCTAACATTTTAGATAACTCAGAAAGCTCTACAGCGTCTAAACAGTTTAAACACCGATCAGGTTCTAAAGGTTCCTCCAGTGCTGCCTCACTACTGAGGAGGAGGTAATCATGTTTGGGAGGGTGCCAGTTATTCTTCTTTCATTGAATCAATTTAATAGAACCAATAAAAAATGTTTGAGGTAAAAGAAGAGTGTGCAAGAGAGGATTGCCAAAGATCTCCAATCCGTTCCAACCTGGGAAATGAATACAGGAGGAGACTAAGTGTTATCCTACTTGTTGTGTAAAGTATTAAAAGCAAAGCTAGCCAATACCTTCTGCAGTGCTGATCATTTATTCCTTAATATTGATTTTCTTTCCTTCCCCGCTGAAATATGTGCCCAAATGTCTCATATTAAGAGTTAGATCTCTCTATGTTATTGAGATAAAAAAGTTGTGGAGGGTTGCTCTAACATCAGAAGGGATGTACTTGTCCATTAGATTTTACTGTGGTCCCCGGGGCAAATGTTGCCGTTCCAAACTACATTTGTCGGCTTTTGGCCTTTGCTTTTGGACTTTAGCAACTTAGGCCCCTCTTCCTTGCAGCTAATGTGATGCATCCATAGTATATAACGTCCTGTCTCTGTGTTTATGTATACTGACAGGTATTTGTTTTTTTGTCTAGAAAGGCACTGTAAAGAGAGAGAGAGAAAAAAGAGACTTTTTAAATCTGCTGATTTCAGTCAACACCAGAAAGTGCCTCATAATTAGAAACAAAAAAAAAAAACTCGTAACACTTGACAAGTCTGTCGCACGTGTAGGGCTGTGTTCAAACGGTGTCTCCAGCAGCCTTCAATGGTCGTGTTTGTTTTCCATAAAGTCAGCCGGTAACCTATAGGGTGACAGCTTGCTGCGAAAAAGCTTCACAGTGTCTGTTTTCACCTTTTTGTGTGTGTGTGTGTGTGTGTGTGTGTGTGTGTAAACGGATACAGCATAAGTAACGTCAGACTTTCTGCTGACGTCAGTATCACCATCTTGCTGTGTTTGACTCCTACTCTGCCTTTTTCACAGACAAACTCGTTGCAAATCAGCAAAGGATTAAAAAGAATAAACAACATAAAAACAAATTGCTCCTCCGATCTGATCTCTCTCGGCTGTGATGCTTTGCCACAAATATCTGTGCATGTCAGCAGTTTTTTTTTTTTTTGATGGACACATCCGGATATAGCTGCTCCCTTGAGTTTGGTAGCTTTATAGCTTTGCTTCTTTTCTCTTTCTCTCTTTTTGAGTTTGTATTTTTATTTTTTTTGTAATTTTTGTGTTACTTTTACATAAAACAAATGAACAAACAGCTTTGCCCCCTGTGCTACTTTGATTTAATGCCAGATGTCTTTGAGCTTTCCTGTGTCATTTTATCAGAATAAATGACTCATTCTGCCTTTTTTCTTAGACTATTTTTAAACCTGGCTCTGGGTGTTTTGAACTTCAGGAAAAAGCAGAATTAGGGGAGTTTACAGAACCCAGAACTGGACTTTTTAACATGTAGTTAAAGTGACTTGCAGAAGTATTCATCCCCTTGGCATTTTTCGTGCTTTGTTGCCTATAACCTGGAATTAAATTGATTGAGAGTTTGCACATAATAACAACTTTGAATATGCATTATTTTTTATTGTGAAGCAAACAATAATAGGACGAAATAACACTCCCTTAAAGTCATTACTTTGTAGAGCCAACACTTTTCAGCAATTATAGCTGCAAGTGTCTTTAGATCAGTGTCTATGAGTTCGCCACATCTGGCCCATCGATCCATCCATCCATCCATCCATGCATGCATCCATCCATCCATCCATCCATCCATCCATGCATCCATGCATCCATCCATCCATCCATCCATCCATCCATCCATCCATCCATCCATCCATCCATCCATCCATCCATCCATCCTCTTCCGCTTATCCGGGGTCGGGTCGCGGGGGTAGCAGCTTCAGTAGGGAGGCCCAGACCTCCCTCTCCCCAGCCACTTGGGCCAGCTCCTCAGGAGGAATCTCAAGGCGTTCCCAGGCCAGCCGGGAGACATAGTCCCTCCAGCGTGTCCTGGGTCTTCCCCTGGGCCTCCTCCCGGTGGGACGTGCCCGGAACACCTCACCAGGGAGGCGTCCAGGAGGCATCCTGACCAGATGCCCGAGCCACCTCAACTGGCTCCTCTCGACGTGGAGGAGCAGCGGCTCTACTCTGAGTCCTCCCCGGATGACTGAGCTCCTCACCCTATCTCTAAGGGAGAGCCCAGACACACTACGGAGAAAACTCATTTCAGCCGCTTGTATCCCGGATCTCGTTCTTTCGGTCACGACCCAAAGCTCGTGACCATAGATGAGGGTAGGAACGTAGATCGACCGGTAAATCGAGAGCTTCGCCTTTTGGCTCAGCTCTCTGTTCACCACAACGGATCGGTACAGCGCCTGCTTCACAGCAGACGCTGCACCAATCCGCCTGTCGATCTCCCGCTCCATCTTCCCCTCATTCGTGAACAAGACCCCAAGATACTTGAACTCCTCCACTAGGGGCAGCACATCCTCCCCAACCCGGAGAAGGCACTCTACCCTTTTCCGGTTCAAGACCATGGTCTCGGATTTGGAGGCACTGATTTTCATCCCGGCCGCTTCGCACTCGGCTGCGAACCGCTCTAGTGAGAGCTGTAGATCACGCCCTGATGAAGCCAATAGGACCACGTCATCCGCGAATAGCAGAGACGCAATCCCAAGGCCACCAAAACGGATCCCCTCAACACTGGGGATTCAAAGATTACGTGACCTTTGAAGGTAATTGGTTGGACCAGAATTTATTTAGAGGTGTCGTAGCAAAGGGGGTGTATCAAATTTCTCATTTCACTTCAACAACTATTTTGTGCAGATTCATCACCTAAAGTAAGATAAAGTAAAACACTTAAAAATTACATCTTGGGAAGTAATCCAGTAGGTTAAACACTGTAAGATTGATCATGGTGTGATTTACAGTTTAAAATGTGTTGACCCTGCTCAATGTGTAGGCTCCTTTTTAAATCGGAGTAGCAGTCCAAGGACTGAATTTACAAGGAAAGTGCAGATTTTTCTAATAATGCTTTAGTCTGACTTCTGGTAAAAAAAAAGAATGTAAAAAAACAGAGAAACTGCAATATGGGTCGACACTTTGCAGGATGCGTGGTGATGCTCGTTCCTTACAGCCATGTTTCCTTGCTTCGGTGGGCTTAGGTCCCTGAACAACCCTGGAGGCTGTGCAGTGAAAATGCTGCATTTTACTCTTTTTTCTTCAGCAGTTTTATGTGCTGTTTGCTTCTACTATTGTCTCCTCTGCTTTCAATCAAATAAATCATTGGTAAATCACATATTCAAAGGCTAAGGAGCATTTTTGATTGAATTGATTGAATTATTATATTTTTTTATGCATAAAGCTTTATCAGATTTTATCCTGGGACTATATGATGTTCAGTGGACACAAAAACAGAAAGGTGGAAGAGAAAAAGAGAGAATGATGAGATGAATAATTTACTTTCTAAAAAGCAAGACAGAGATCTACCAGCAAAAATGTACTGTTAAAAATATTCGGGTTGAATAGGTTGTACACATCTGCATATTGTTTCTCCCTCCAGTCTGGATGATAATGTCCTGGTGAATCATCCTCTCAATGTGCTCACTTCTCTCCTGAATGTTGCTCATTCTAACCCCCCCCCCAGGGCCGTATTACAACCCCAGACCGAGGCAGCGCATCCCCAGGGACTTGGCCATGTGCGTGACTCCCAGCGGGCAGTTCTACTGCTCCATGTGCAACTGTGGCGCCGAGCAGGAGACGGACTTCAGGCAGCATCTGGAGAGCAAGCAGCACAAGGCCAAAGTCTCCGAGCTGAGATACCGCCACGAGATGGAGAACCTCGGGTACAGCTAAGAGGGCCGAGGAAAAAAAACGTGGAAGGTGGCTCGCGGTGGATTCAAACAGTGACCTGCGCGAGAACGTTTTACGCCCAAACTGGAGGCCGGGGCTTAATGCCGATCAGCTAACATATAATTTAAACGTCAAATCTAGACAGGAGCATTTAAAAAAAAAAATATTACTGCAGCTCAACTAGTAGATCAAGTTGTTTATGACTTGCAGGGCTGACAGTAAATAGTCACATCTGTGTTATCTTGATGAGGTATTTGAGATGTTTCGTTCCACCCGACCCGTCTCATCTAGGAAGCCACGGAGCATCTCAGTACTTTAGAATATCATCAAAAAGTGAAGCAGTAATTCAATTTAAAAAAGTACAGGTAGATCAGTTAGCCCATGGTGCTTTAATAGCAACCCTCTGCTCGTTGGCACGGGTCTGGTGTCTCTCATCTTCCTTCTGACAATCCTCTGTAGGCTCTCCATGGGGTTCAGGTCTGGCCGGTTCGCTGGTCAGTCGAGCACAGTGGTACCGTCGTCACTAAGATAGCGTTGGTGCTTTTGACAGAGTGGGAAGGTATCGAGTCCTGCTGCAAGAGGAAATTAGCATCATCTCTGTGAAGCTCTTCAGCAGAAGGAAGCATGTAGCATGTAACACAACGAAGGAGACAGCTAAGGGCCATGTCTGACTTCAGCCACAGTTTTTCCTTCCACTAAACTTCCCATTAATATGCTTAAATCCTGTGAAGCCCCAGCATCTGCACTGACCCGTTGTGGCTTGACCTCTTTGTGGAGGTTCTGTCAAGACTGCGTTCCTCCTCGTGATAGTTGTAGGCCATAATTTCCATTATAAATCCTATGCATATAGGACTTCTAAGCCATAATTATCAAAATGAACAAATGAGATAAATTCCTGAAGTATCTCACTATGTGAACGTTGAATTAATGCAGGTTGAACTTCTTTAATTCAATCACAGAAATAAATAAACTTTTCTGAGGATATTCTGATTTACTGAGATGCAGCTGTATAATATTTTGTTTTAAACTGGTGATTAGCGCTAGAAATGCCTCTGCATATTTAATCAGAAGGAAACACACTGGGAAAAAAATGGGAGTTTTCTTAACATACAGTTTAGAGAAAGAGAACTATATATATATATATATATATATATATATATATATATATATATATATATATATATATAGACACTGCAAAAAACAACTAAAAGTAAGTTACATTTTCTTGAAATTAGTGCATTTTACCTTGATATGAGCAGTTAAATAACTCCATTTGCCAATGGAATGAGCATATTTACCCCTAAAATAAAATAATTAGATACCTTGCACATGAAATAAGAAAATGGAGAGTAATTATTCCAATTTTTAGTGCAAACGATCTTATTCCATTGGCAAATAGTCCTATTTACTTGCTTAAATCAAGGAGAAATACACTAATTTCAAGAAACGTTTACTTACTTTTGGTTCTCTTTTTGCAGTGTATATATATATATATATATATATATATATATATATATATATATATATATATATATATATATATATATATATATATATACATATACATATATACATATACATATATATATATATATATATATAAAGTCTACATATGGATTAGGAAAAAAAGAATCTCCCTTTCTTTTTATACTTTCACTGATCTGCTCTCCTTCTAAACTTTGAGCAGGATTCATTCAGACTCAGGTTATAAGTGAATGCAAATGAGATGCAAATGAATCTCGGGCGTGTTCGGGGCAGCGAGAAGGGGACTTATCAAGAACCGGAGTTCTGGAAATTTGTAGAGGAACGTTTAGAAAAAGTCAGAGGAAGCCAAGGAGTTAAAGCATTCAAAGAATGTGGTTAAAAAAAAAAAACAACTTAATGGGAATCAGTCAGGACAGAAGACAGCGGGAGGTCAGGTTAAAAACAAAAAAAACAACTTTGTGTACAAACAGCCACTCCAGGTATTTTTACAGTTTATGGTGCCAGTTCATCTGTGAAAGCATCTTAACAACCTACCAGAGGAATCAGATCCAAAGCACCACCTGCTGATTTCACAATCGACAAAAAGCACAATGAACTTTCCACGTCGCAGCAGTGTTAAATGAAACTGTGAGCTTTGGTTCACCTCTGAGCGGTCGTTGGACGTGATTCAGGCTAAAAAAGGCTGAACGCTGGCCGGCCTTTGCTCCGGCTTTTCATTTTGGCTTTACAGTAGAAACCAATCCGTGCTGTGGTAGAACTTTTCTATTAGCCACTTAGTATCTGCAGTCATTATAACTCTGCCGGATCTTATGTAAATATAACCTAACTACATTATCAATGTGAACATAGTATAAAAGCAGGAATCCTACTGATTCTTTAGTTATTCTCAGCATCTTAAACTGTTTCATAATCTTCCCTGTGCATACCGACTTAATGTCTGAGCACTAAATGTTTTATTAGTTTGTTAATTTTATGGATTTTACTGTTGATCCGTCCCACTACCATAAAGTACCTCTGGTACCTTCAGTGTTTAATTGAAAGCTGCTAATAGCCCCAGTTTGACTGCGCGCTCCAGACGGGGTTGTGTGTGAAGCGGAAACACTTTGGATGCAGGTATTCGCTAAAGCAGCTGAACTGGAAGTAGAAGAAAAAAATAAACCTGCATTTACTCACAGTGCTTTTCATTGTTGAAAGCGTTTAACTCCAAACATTCAATTAGTTTGGAAACTGCGTGGCTCCTGGTTGTTTCAAGCTGAAAAAATGACCAGGTTTTTATTGCAGTCTCAGATTCGCACGCTGTTTATGTCGCGTTGTTACTCTCACAGCTCGGTTTCTGTGTTTTCGCCCGGACCATCAGTCGTGTAATTGGAGTTAAATTAGATTTTCTTGTTTCTGTTTATCTAATTTACTGTTCCAGTTCAGCTGTGCTAAGCTGAAGAAAGCACCGCCACGAGGCATTCTGAGCTAGCAATCTTTTAAAATGACTTAAAATAGGGACTGTGCCTTCAATTTTGGCAAAGATCCCTATATGATAAAATTAGTTTTGCATAAGTTGCCTTTTAAATCCTTACTGATGAGGTGAGTTATAGGTGGTATTTTACCAGTGCCAAAAAAACATCATTCTGTCAAAGGTAAAAAGATTTTTGAGGATAGAGTACCTTTTTCTCCATACTAATTAAAAATAGAAGTAACAAATTAAAAAAAGCAACATTTATCCAAAAAGACAAAATTAAACTTCCCTTTCATCTCAATACTGTGTAAAAAAATAATCAAATTAATTACAGTGCTTTGCAAAAGTATTCACACCCCTTAAACCCTTTTGCGTCTTGCTGCCTTACAGCCACAAACTTTATTACATTTTATTGAGATTTTATGTGACAGACCAACACAAAGTCGTGCATAATTCTAAAGTGTCGAGTAAAAATCTGAAAAGTGCGGCATGCATTTGCATGTCAACATTTTGTCGAGCCATCTTCGAATTGAATTTGAGCTGCAAGTCTTTTGGGGCATATCTCCACCCGCTTTGTTCATCCAGAGACTGAAATGTTTTTTTTTTTATTATTGTTTAAATTTAAAAGTCTTTTGTGTTTAACTGCCTCCATGTTCCCATCGACTTTGATGAGCCTTCAGAGAAGCATCCCCACAGCAGTCCCTCAAACAAATCAATTACACATCCACTTATTCGACCAATCAGCATTCAACAAGGTGGTGCTTGCTGATTGGTCAAACCAGAGCCCATATAGGCTCTGGGCTGCAGGGGAACTCACCTTACACCCATAAAAGTAGTTCACTCCCACATGAAAATGCAGACAGGTTAAAATTACACATAGCAGTCACAGGAACTCTACAAATTAATCCCATAATAAAAAATAAAAAAAACAGCAACTGTAATCAACAGTAAGTAAAGAAGGAATAAACAGACACAGACACTCTGTTAAGAAGGAGGATTTAACCGTGAAGTTGGGACAGAAACTTTCCTCTTTTATAGACAGGTGGACGAATATTTAAACGTCAACTACCTTTTGAAGGTAGTCGGCTACAACTTTGTTTTAGGGGCATCAAAATAAAGAGGTGCTGAATACAGATGAACGGCATTTAGATTTTTAGTTATCATAGAAAAATGAGAAAACTGTGAATTGCTTACCTTCCACTTTCAAATATGTTCCTCTTAGTGTTTAAAAAAAAAAACAAAACAACCTTCGCACAAGTCTTGGCTGCATTGTAACCCAATGTGCAAAAGTTTAGAGGGTGTAGATAATTTATCAAACCACTGTAGTTTGCTGTTGTATCTGTTTTATTATTCTGTGGCTCACCAAGGCACCGCTGACCCCACCCACACCCACACACTGATACTAGGAAAACGGCCGTGTGAGGATTTAGGCAAAGGTGTTTATGCTGAGCAGCTGCGCTTCCTAATTGAAAAGGAACAATGAGGAGCTGATGAAGGCAGAGCTTAAAAGCAGGAATGTGTGTGGGACGCGGCTTTATAAAAAAAACAAAAAAAAAACAGCGTTACAAGCACTAGTCCTTTTCCTAAAAATAACATTCCTTTGTCTTACGTGAGCACACTGGCATGATGAGTTGATTTATTGAGTTGACAGAAACAAAAATGGAGAATGAGATTCAGTCTCCAGTGAAACTACTGAACAGGCTCAGCGAGTTCAGGAAACAATAAACCGTGGAGGAACGACGTTCACATAAGGCAGTATTTTTAATCATCAACTGGTTTTAGACTTCACTTTCTCGCAATCTATGTACAGTTCAACCAAAGACGGATGTTTTCCTTGCCACGTTTATCCATGAACTAGTTAGAATTTACCTTAAAGCGGGCACAAAGATACCGTTCATCTCATCGCTCAGTGAGAATATTCGGGAACATATGGAGCTAAATCAGTGACAGCTTTCAATGATATCCAAAAAGAGATTTGTAAAACGAAACATTGTTAGAAAGCAAAAGCTCATGATGATAATCTCATGTTATGCGGCTGCTTTTTTTCAATGACGGATGTTTTCAGCGTCACTGCAGCTACGATGTCGCTACACGCTGCCACTGTTTTGCCGTCGGGGGCGGGGCTAAATTCGAGGCTCCTTCACGTGGCTTTCCGAATTTCCCGTAAACCCTCGTCATCTACCTGCAGCGAGCATAAAGAGGGGTCCGGTTCAAACGCTGCTCCTCGACCACAGGGAAGACAATGATGAAATTAAAATAATACCCCTTCTGCAAGCTGTCAGTGGTTTAGCTCCGTAGCAAGAAAGCTGCCTGTTCTGTGGAGGTAAAAGTCTTCAAATTAGGCCAATCTGTATAAAAAAAAGATACAGAGTAAATGATAAGATTGCTTTAGAGCGTATGTCGAGATTATTAACTGTATCCCAAATACAACAAGGGGATTGCTGATGAGGGATTGCTGCAAAGCCATCAACAATGCAGACGACTGTCCACTGTGGCTCTACGCTTTTTCAGGAGGAGTGAATGCTGCTTGGAGAGACTTGATGCAACCTGCTGGGTTTCCTTAGAGAGGAAACTTTCTGACCAACCTTTATAATCTGATCCAATCTGTATAATCTGATCCAATCTGTATAATCTGACCAAATCTGTATAATCTGACTTTGGAAAGTGCCTTGAGACGACATGTATCATGAATTGGCGCTATATAAATGAACTTGAATTGAATTGAATTGAACAATCCTGCCAGTTGATCAGCCTCACTGTAAAAACTCATAGTGATCATAACTCAAACGTTCTCCATTGTTCTCAGTGTCAAATCATCACATAAAAGCAGATGTTGTAAAACTACAACTAAACAACATTTGGACGTAGTATGGGATCTAATTCTGATATTTTTTTTTTTAAACTCAAACAAATCATCATCTTCCCATCCAATCCGAGCAGCTTCCCTGTCCCTGCTGCAGAAACACCCCCACCCCCCAGCATGATGCTGCCGCCACCATTTTCCTGCAGGGATGGTACGTCCTGTGTGATGCGGGGTGTTACTTTCCCACCTTGCATGCTGCTTTATGTGTTTATCAAAGGTTAAAATTCTTGCTGCATCTGACTAGAGCACATTCGTCCACATGTCTGCTGAAAACAGGACTGCTTCAATGCAAAAGAGAAACCAAAAATAAGTAAAATCCTCTTGAATTTAGTGTATTTTTCTAAATTTGAGCAGGTAGATAACATCATCTTCCAATGGAATGAGTATTTTTACCCATAAAATAAGATATTTAGATAGAGTGCATGTGAAATAAGATGAAGGAGAAGAGTTCATATTTTAGGTGCAAAAGTCATTTCACCTTACCAGCTCAAATGAAGGAAAAATACAGTGATTTCAAGGAAATTTTACTTTTATTTTACTTTTATTTCCCTTTTTGCAGGGTTCTGGTTTTCATGCAACTTCGGTTATCTTGCATACTCCAGATTTGCAGATGGAATACCTAAAAGTTGTCGAGTCCACAGGCTTCAAACAGTTATTTATTATATACGACCGGGACATCAGTTGACTGTTACTTTAAAAAAAAAATTATTTGATTAATTAATGATCATTTATTTTAGCCAACATCTACTGTCTTAATTTAAAGAGTTGTTTTAAAATAGTGTTGTATCATCAGTTTAGGTAATTTATCGAGATCTCTGCAAACTCTAAAACAATTTGTAATTAATGAATTTAAACACACCACATCAAAGTGAAGGTGCTTTAATGCTGCTTTGTGGCACTGAGGAGTGCATCTGGGCTAAAGGATGGGCGCGTGTTGCACAAATGTTTTATGAAGGTAAGACTCTCATAAATAAAGAAATAAATGTATGTAATTAATTTAATTTCAAAAGAGTCAAACACCTGTTTTTTTGGGGTTTTTTGCACGGCTTTCGTTACAACTAGGAAAAAGTATTGCTCTACATACATCATCGAACTGGCGATAGCAATTTAAAACCACAGAGTCGCGTTTGAGGAGAGATGAATTAAATGTTAAACTTCTGTATCTTTAGTTGTACAGGACAGAAATGGGAGGCGTGTTGCACCTCGCCGGCTGTTTTAGTTCTGCGCATGAAGAGAGTTGCACCTTTTGACTGTTGAGGAACTCGTTAGAGAGAATTAATTTAAAGATATTTCTGGACGAAAAAGCATTCTATCATTTGTTGTTAACTTCAAGTAAAGGCTTTTCTTTTTTTTGTCAATATATACCTCTTAACAACTCTAAATGTAATGTTTACGGTGGTGAGCAGCTGCGACTGCGTCTTGTATCAGTGATTTTGTGTGTTTGTCCGTGCTCTGGGATTTTGGACTCAACCAAGAAGGGTAGGTGGGCAACAATGGGGTTCAGAGAAGAAAATTGTCAATTTTTAATATTGTTTCCCCAACGGGAGGAGAATCTGAATTATTTCTGTTTGGTGCAAATCTGCACGTTGAAATTAGTCATATTTAACCTGGCTGTACGACATAATCGCCTAAATACACCTGTTGGATTATCTAGAGAGTTATTCTTTGGATTTATCAGCAGTCAGTATCTTACCCACAGGAGGCTGAAAGATCAGTTCATTCAAATGCTATTTTATTACCAATGTTTCTTAACATTATGATTATCTACATAAAGATCTATAGAAATAGCACTTTCCATATTTTATTGGCATCCCTCAAGATTATAAAAAGCCTTAAAACGAATATATTTTAATGCAGAGGATGTAGATGTTTGCTTGTGGCTATTTCTTTCATTTCTGAAGGTGGACACACATCTACCTGTCTGAATGCCATGTTTACTTGTTTTTCCTATTTTTAGGAGTAACCAAAGGAAATTGGCTTCTGTGCCAAGGCTCTTAAATACCCCAGGGGAACAGAAGGTTGTGAATTACCAAATAAAAGTTTTATTAACGCTCAGATTAACTTCATAAGTAAAGTATACATTAAATGTATGTAATATAACTTATTCTGGGGGTTTATATTAGCAGCATCATTGATTATGTAAAATTATTTAGTAATGCGGGGGCCCCTTTCCACCGTACGTTAGAGGCAGGAATTTTCTACATTTTCAGTGTGAGAATATTGTTCTGCAGTGAAAATTTTAATCATTTTTAAAGCTTTTTCTGTACAACCCATAACTTAAAAAGGTTCTATTAAGATGGTGGGCATGGGATTCACATTGGTTCCATCTAAAAGTATAATTTGCAAAAAAGAGTTAAGGGTTATGTTAAGAATCAAGAGCAGTTTCTGCTTCTTAAAAAGGTTGAACATTCTACAGTTTGTGATATTTGTGAAATTTAAAGACACAAGGATGTGATATAAAGTTGTAATTATGAATGGTGAGAAAATTACATATTTATTTTGACTTTCAAAATTAGAGTTATGAGTTTCAAGGTCATAATTTAGACTTTGAAGTCACAATTTCAAGATACAATCATGACTTTAAGATAAACCCATGATTTTAAGATCAAATCATGAGTGGTTTTAGTTGAGTTTCTGACTTTCATTGTCATAATCCTGAGATTTTAATTCATAGTAATAAATCTGACTTTCAACATCAGAATGAGATTTATGAAATAAAGTCACAATCAGGAGATTCAGTCATAATTCTGACTTCCAAAACTGAATTTCAGTCATTTCAAAGCATAAAACCCTCAAATTCAGGAGATCAAATTCACAGTGATAGTTTTGATTTTTAAAGATGCCATTTTGAGATGTAACTGAATATCATCTGAAATGAAATCTGAGTTATGCGATTTAAGGTCAGAATTTTGACTTCCAGAGTTATATTTTTGAAAAGGGATGATGACAGCTCTGCGGAATAAAGACATAAATGTCAGTCAAAATGACGACAGCCTATGCCAGGTCATGCCCTAGCTAAGGGGAATGTACTGCAGCACTTGTATGAACTGTAATGATGATTTATTTTCTTTTTCAAAGATGGATTTTTTTGAACATGGTTGATGAAACTTGCCCTCTCTGTTACCCCAAACTGAGAATGATTTAGAAACATCCCGTCTCACACAGAAGCCCATGTACCCTGGTTCACAGACACAATTCAGGGGCCTCCACCGCTGTTTCCTGCCCAGGGCCGTGAACTGGATGGCAGCACCCCTGCAGGAAAGCGTATGATCCTGTGATCTTCGGGGGGGAAATAAAACCTCAGCACACGTCTAGTGCCTCTGAACAACGTTGGAAACGCACCATTTTACTGTCTGAGTGAATGCCTGGACGACAGACAGCTCTGCTTTCCGGGTCCCTGTATGTTTGTGTTTTATGACAGATGAATAAACATGCAGACGATAATAACTGAGCCGTGTTCATGATGATTGCAGTGAACGAGAGTCTCATCTGGTCCCCCGTACGGCTCGGCTCACAGCGCTCCGGGGGAAAACAGGCGCCGATGCACTTATTGGCTCCAAAAGAGAAAATGTTCTCCACACACTCTGCACCCATTACTCTTTATATTACTCCGAACAAAAAGAGCCGTGCCTCTGCTGAATTATCTATGGGTCATCAGGCTGGTGTGAAATGTAACAATCTGGCCTCAAGTCAGTTATTAGCTAGAACGATGATTTGATGAATAAAACCATGCCTTTGAGATGGTTCCCATGATTTAAATTAGGTCAATTAAAGCAGAAATAGTCATTTTTGACGTTTAACTATTATATATATATATATATATATATATATATATATATATATATATATATATATATATATATATATATAATATATATTTATATATATATATATATAATATATATTTATATATATATATATATATATATATATATATATATATATATATATATATATATATTTATATAAAAATATATATATTTAATGATCCATCTACAGGTTCTTCTGGATCTGGTAAATTTTCAGCTTGTATTTCTTAGTTAAACAACAAGAAATGCTTGACCAACAAAATAACTAACGTTAATATAGTTTTTATTAAGTTGGTGAAGATCCTCAGTCATTCAGGTGATGGTCAATCTCTCCCCCCCCCCCCCCCCCCCCCCAAAAAAAAAAAGGTTTAATAAAAAAAACAACTGGACTTCTGTTCTGAAGCTGAAGAACAGAAGTATATACATATATATATAATATATTATATATATATATATATATATATATATTATATATATATAGATATTGTATATATATATAATATATATATATTTTATATATATATATCTATACTATATATTTATATATAGTCTATATCTATCTATATATCTATATACTATATCTATCTCTATCTCTATTATATTTTATCTTTATATATATTATATTTATATATATTTATATATTTTATATATTTAATGATCCATCTACAGGTTCTTCTGGATCTGGTAAATTTTCAGCTTGTATTTCTTAGTTAAACAACAAGAAATGCTTAACAGACAAAATAACTAAATTTAATATAGTTTTTATCAAGTTGGTGAAGATCGTCAGTCATTCAGGTCATGATCAATCCCCCCCCCCCCCCCCCCCCCCACCCCAAAAACAAAAAGGTTTGAAAAATTAAACAGCTGGACTTCTGTTCTGAAGCTGAAGACGTTTCGCTTCCCATCCAGGAAGCTTTCTCAATTCACTTGAGAAAGTTTAATGTTTTAAAAGTTTTTAGGATTTTGGGTGACATCACAAAGTATTGCAATAATTGTTACACGGAAGAAAATGACAGGTGAGTTTTAAGTTTCTAAGAAAACTTAGCGGAGTCAATATACATACAGACATTACAGAATTATAGAGCATTCGTGAACATCTTACCATGGATCAGATTTAAATCTGGACTTTGACTAGGCCGTTCTAAGGCATGCATATACCTTGATCTATGTTTAGTGTTGTTGTCTTGCTGAAATATATTATTATTCATACTCCTGACAGATTTAGATTTAAAATAAACTTAAAATTTTGCTAAATGACCAGACATAGTGTTATTCTTTCAGAGCGGTTTAGCTGGAGTCTCAACTTGGGTCTGATGGAGAATCTGTGGGGGGAATCTAAAGATTATGGTGATGGAACAGAGAGCTTCCAAGCTGAAAGGCCTGGAGCTCATCAGCAATGATAAATAATCAAAATGCCAGAGGAGACATGCAAAAACCTGGTTAACAACTAGAGGACGGTTTTGATGGCTGTAATTGATTATTGAAAAAGGTATTAGTTATTAACATCTGGCCATTTTTATTAAAATGTAAGTAAAAATTGCCATATAATGTATCTTAAATTATGCCCTATTTCCACTGTCATTGAAAACACTTTTTAGCAGCTTTCTTTCAACCTTTCTTCCTCTGAGGCCAAATTTGTGGGACACACATCTAATAGTTGCCCTCTCAACAGATTCTTGGGCTCCCCTTATAGATGGATAATAAACAGTTTAAAGACATGTAATTAATTAGTCTGTGAACATTTTATAGCATGTCCATAAATATTCATTATGCATTAATTAAGGGTGGGCAAAAGAGAAAACTGACCAGTTTCTTGTCAGATAGTGACTCTAATCTGTTCAACTATATATTACATCTAAAGTTGCCTATATTAAACAATTTAGACAGAAGTTACGACCCTGTAAGCACAAACTTGTCAGTTTTGTCTCTTGCTCGCCCTTAATTCCCAGTAATGCACAGCAAACGCTCATAAATGAGTTATAACATGTTGACAAATTAATTATTAACATACCTATAAACTATTAGCCATCCATAAGGCGAGCCTTATTGTAAAGTGATGCTGATTCTTCCACCTGAGCTGTGGATCTCTGCAGTTCCTCCAGAGTTCCTGGGGACCTCTTGTCCTTTACTGGGAAGTCTCTTTAAGTGGACGGACTGAACTTTGCTCAATGAGATGTTTAAAACTTGATGTGTTTTTATTTTGTAACCCTTGACGTCTTTAAGTCTTCTTCATCATCATCATGATGCTGATTGTTTTGTAATGTTCTGCAGCAAACCACTAAGTCCCTCGCAAAATAGCTTTATTTATGCCGAGATAAAATTTAGAGGCGTCAGAGTTAAAATCCTGAAAACAATCCATCACTTCTTATTGATCTATGATATAAAATCTAAGTACGTTGAAGTGTGAGGTTGTTACGTGACAAGATAGCACAGTTTAATAAAGTAGGTGTGAGTTTGAGGCCCTGTGTTTGCTGTGAGGTCTGTGATGCAAATAATGTATCTTTCCCATACATCGGTTTCTGTGTTGTGGATCAGAAGACGGCTGGAAAAACACGGGTCAGGGAGACTATTTTTATCCATTTGTAAATAGGTGTGTGCAAAGTGGATCCTTCCTGGAACAAGCCGTGACTTTGCAGACAGGACCTCGGTTCCAGTGTTTTAACTGAGCGGCGCAGGAAAGGAGGGGGGGGGGGGTGGGGGTGGGGGGGGGGGCTTTGAAAACAGGAAGTCTGTGTGTAGGTGTCAAACGCCCAACTGCAGCTGTACCTGGACTTTAAAAGCAAACAAAATATGAAATGCAGGATTCATTTAAGACAGATACACTTTTTTTGCGATTGTAACAGAAAAAGCCGTATAACAGTTTTATCGTATCCCAAAACCTAATTAGATCAAAACTGTTAAACCATTGCGCAACAAATGTTTATTTAGAGTTGTTTTCTTAATGCTTTGCAGAGAAAAGCTCGTTAAATGAACAACAGCATCATTTGTTATATATTTTTAGGATTTGGATTACTGCCTGCATAAAATAACCTGTAAATTTTTTTTTACAAAAAGCTCATTTAACTGATGTTGTTCTTCAGCGCCATCTAGCGCGTGTGCTGTAAAACAATGAGGTATGACCGCAGATATTCATTTAATTCAGTGTTGATTTCTACATTTTTGTGTTTTTTGTGTGAGCCTGTCTCTATATAAGCCCAACCTGACAGTTAAATACTGAGATGAAAGCTTGTAATAGTAGAAAATTACAACAACACTCTGACTTTACATCAGTGTTGAAGCTAAATAAGGTTTTCTTTACTACAAAGCAACTTCCTGACACTCATTAGTGGAGCAATACCCTCAAAAATGTGATCCTCTTTTTCAGTTTGCAGCAACGAGCGCTTTCCCACAGAAACTTGACGTAAAAATGTGACCAGCTTCCTCCTCCGTGCTGAAGAAGATGTTGCCGCTGCCTTTTGCTCTAATTTTCGGCTACATGCAGCACACAGGCCAAAAATATTATATTATACAATATTTGACGTGTTTGCAGTATGGCTATTTTTCAACGATACATTTCTTCTTGCATTTTCTCCCATAGAAAATCAGCAAGTTTCCTTGATGATGAATGTGTCCACCCGAGCTGTGGATCTCTGCAGCTCCTCTTTACTATGGGGTCTCTCTGCAGTTGCTCTAGCCTCTCAGGTTTGCAGGTGCGCCATACTTCATTTTCGGATGATGAACTGAACATCACTCCACTAGATGTCCAAAGTTTGGGGTGGAGTCAATGCGAGTAGCCCAGATGTTTCTGAGACAACAGCCCAATCGTGGACCACAGCAAGGGGCTCAATTATTTCTTTAGTGACAGTTCTGGTGCTGAAATCTGACGGAACAAATGTGGTTCAGACTATGAATACAACTTTTATTTTCTGCTTCTCCCGCTGACAAGTTGAAGTAGAGACTGGGTCAAAATTAGGCCACAACACCCTTTTCTTCACATTCCTAAGAGACAAATAAAGTCTTTATGAATATTGGATAGCTAATCTAATCTAATCTAATATGTTTAATGTTCAATTTCTTTATCCTAAACTTCCCAATAAAGCCTCTAGGAGAGGTGTGTAGAGTCAAATTAGCTTTAGTAATGTATGTATGCACGTTTCTTTAGCTGATTCAAGTCATTAAGGAATATGTGTTAGTTTGATTACTAGCAAATTCAGTCTTTGTTTAAGTGTTGTGAGTTTTCTAATGATCATAAAGTTTTCATATCTTTCCACTGTGTGTTTTTTTTTTTTGCATTATATGTTTTTATTTGAACTCTGTTTTTTTCTCTTTATAGAAGGTACACCTGGGGGACATCAGGGTCTATTTCTCTCACTCTGCTGAGTTCTCCTACTGCTCTCAAATCTGCATTGTTTGTTGTTATTTGAGCTTTTAACTTGTTCTCTGTCATTTTTCTCTTCATAGAAGGTACACCTGGTCTGGCGTTTTGTTAGCTGTGACATCATCAGGGGAGGCAGATCATCCGCTAATACCATCTAGCATAGAAAGTACCCCTGGGTCAATGTGAGCTTCTGAGCTTTCTGTGTCTCTGCTCTGTCTTCTCTAAGCCCCAGTGGGTCGAGGCAGATGAGCGTTCACACTGAGCCTGGTTCTGGTTCTGCTGGAGGTTCTCCTCCCTGTTAAAGGGGAGTTTTCCTCTCCACTGTCGCTTCATGCATGCTCAGTATGAGGGATTGCTGCAAAGCCATCAACAATGCAGACGACTGTCCACTGTGGCTCTACGCTCTTTCAGGAGGAGTGAATGCTGCTTGGAGAGACTTGATGCAACCTGCTGGGTTTCCTTAGAGAGGAAACTTATTGACCAACCTGGAGGATTTAATGGAATTTGACTTTTTAAAGTGACTTAAGATGACATGTTGTGAATTGGTGCTATATAAATAAAATTGAATCGAAAAGTTTATCGTAAATAGGTGTACTGAAATCTCATTACTATTTTCATTTGTAACAGAAATTCCTCGTTGGAGAGGAAAACAACCCATCCGGGTTGTTTATGAATATTATTACAGTTTAATACAGCTTAATTATACAACAAAACTAATAACATTAGAAGCTTTTTTTCTCATAAGGAAATATGTGAAGACAGGACTGGTTCTGATTCTCAGGTTCCTTACCGTCCGGATTCAGAGTTAATGGTAGCACAGAGACTGCCTGGTTAAAGCGCCTGACTCTCCTAATGGCCTCAGATAATGGACTTGAACCTTGGACTTGCATCAGATACCATGAATCATAAAAGCCTGTTACAGAGGCAAGGCCAGCCCTGGGGGACTAAAGCTGATTGTGTTATTGCTGTAATTAGTGCTCTGTACCTGCACCTAAATTGCAAATATATATATATATATATATATATATATATATATATATATATATATATATATATATATATATATATATATATATATATGTGTGTGTGTGTGTGTGTGTGTGTGTGTGTGTGTGTGTGTGTCTTTCTTCATAATCTGGTTTAAGCAGATGTTGCTGGCACCATTTAGGCAGCATAGGCAAATGCTAAGGGTGCCGTGGGCTCCAGGGGGCGCCGTAAAAGAAAAATTATCACCTGCAATATAAATTATACATTATAATATGACATAATAATGTATTACAAGGAACTCTTAAAATGCAAAAATATACACAGATTCAAAGGTGACGCATTACTCAGTTAATAGTACTACAAATAATAAGAATACCAAATTTATAGGCAAGGCAAGGTAAATTTATTTGTATAGCATATTTCAGTACAGAGACAATGCAAAGTGCTTTACATGATTAAAATATAAGAAAATAAAACAGAATAAAAGCCAGTAGGAATAAAATGTAGAAACAAAATAGAACGTGGGAGAATAGAAACAAAAAGCAAACAAATAAAAACAGTTGGACTACAAAGTTGAACTAATGACGTTTCAGTAAAACAGTTTATCTAGAACAGTCAAAGGCAATCTTAAACAAATGTGTTTTTAACCTTCATTTAAAGGAACTCAGGCTTTCAGCACTTTTACAGTTTTCTGGGAGTTTGTTCGATAACTGGAGCATAGGAACTAAATGCTGCTTCTCCGTGTCTGGTTCTGGTTCTGGTTCTGCAGAGCAAGCTGGAGCCAGAAGACCTTAGTGGTCTGGAGGGTTGATGCCCTGATAACAAGTCTGTGATGTATTTAGGTGCTAAACCATTCAGGGATTTATAGACTAACAGAAGTATTTTAAAGATTACTTTTCTGGAGAAAATCTAGTAAAGTAACGCTGTAGTGGGAGAGTTGAGGTTGAGTACGTAGTGGCATATTGGATGCAGTAATAAAAGCACCATTAGACTTCTGTAAAATGCCTTTTTTACATAGTTTTGTGTAAAGTTCTATGTATGTATTTTATATAGCCTTTGTAGTTTTTGCATGTGGTTATTACATGGTGTAAATGCAGCTTATGTATAGAGTTGTGTGCAATCTGTGTGGGCATGCAAATTTTGTTTGATGCAGTACCCAACCCGAACGAGTACAAGAATACACCTAAAGCTAACGATACCACAGTCCCGTAAAAGCAGGTGATTTATTAGTTATCCACAGAAAGCACCGAGCGACAATTAGATGGAAGGCAACCGTTCCTGAGAAAGAATAAGTACACATGAGAAACTAAAACCGGTGATACTGCAAACATTTAAAATCAAAGCACAATAAAAAGAAACAACACACACACACAAAATAATTTAATATGAAATAAAATAAACACAGCGCTGGGCAATGACTCACCCAAAACTATTGCACAATTTCACTAAAGTGCCAAAAAGGCTGAACAGCAGGAACACCCAATCCATAATTTGAATAATTCAATAAAAATAAAATAAAAATGGTGGGATATTATTATTTATTTACAATTTGTGGTTAGGGTTTTTATATTGTCTACGATTTGTGTAGGCAATGGTAGTTTATTAGGTGTGTAAATTGGGTGACATGTCTTAGAAATTAAAGACCGTGGTAAAATCAGTGCTATTGAATTTCTCTTGTAAGCGTTGGTAAATCGCCGAAGGAAGGGGGGGCACGTTAAAGAACTGCACCTAGGGCACCAAACGGGTTAGGGTCAGCATACAGCCAAAGTATACAGAAAAGATTGGTTTAAGTGCATCTTTATCACAGCGGCAATCTCTTCCCATGAGGCATCTGACTCAACAGAGTCACTCCCAGTTAAACATGCGGTGACACCAACGGCAAATCATGTGGTTGCATCCGCCATCCTTCTGCAACACAGACGACAGCATTTCTGTGCAGCGAGTAGAACGATGAGAAACAAAAAGGTTTGGCCGGGGATCACGAGACGTACCTGTATTGGGAAGAAGCAGTGAGGGCAGGGTTTGGTGTGCACCGCTTTCCACCTGTCACTCACGCGCCCCTCGATGGTGTGCAGCAGCGTTTGGCGTCCGTATCGGTTCTCCAGGAGGCGTCGCCTCCACTTGCTGGCAGTGGTGTAGTCTTCAAGAAGCGCCATCATTCCCTCTGAGAGAAGCACGGAAAACAAGCTGAAATACACAATTTCTCCGGCTGGACGACGTGCGATCTCTGGATGCAGCTGCAGTTTGTGCTTAGTTGTGCAAAAATGCCTTCATGCTACTAATGTTCCTTCCATTGCTGCTTGTTAAGACTTAAAGTCTTCTTTCTTCCGCCATTTTGAATTTTCTTTGAGCTTGTCGGTTGTTTAGAAATAACGCACGTGTTGCCATATAATGTTTGGCTGTGCTCACCACAGTACAGAGACCGCCCTTATTAAGGTGTTTAATGACATCCATATAAATACAGATTGTGGAAGAACCACCGTGCTGGTTCTATTGGACCTCAGTGCAGCATTTGATACTGTCGATCACTCCATTCTGTTAAAGCGCCTGGAGAACTGGGTCGGCCTCTCTGGTACAGCACTCAACTGGTTTAAATCCTACTTAAAGGACAGGGAATTTTTTTGTATCAGTAGGTAACTTTACATCAAAGACGACAAAAATCACATGTGGGGTTCCCCAAGGGTCCATTCTGGGTCCCCTCCTCTTCAATATCTACATGCTCCCTCTTGCTCAGATAATAAAAAATAACAACATCAGCTACCATAACTATGCAGACGACACACAGCTTTACAACACCATGTCACCAGGTGACTATAAACCAGTTCAAGCACTGAGTAAATGCCTAGAAGAAATCAATACCTGGATGTGCCAAAATTTTCTTCTGTTGAATAAAAACAAAACAGAAGTAATAATTTTTGGACCAATAGAGGAGAGATCAAAAGTTAGCACACAGCTTCAGCTGCTTCAGCTACAAACCACTAATCAGGCCCGAAACCTGGGTGTAGTGATGGACTCAGACCTGAACCTCCAAAAGCATCTAAAGACAATTACAAGGTCAGCTTTCTATCACCTGAGGAACATTTCCAGGATTAAAGGACTGATGTCTCAGCAGGATCTGGAAAAACTAATCCATGCGTTTATATTTAGTAGAATTGATTACTGCAACGGTGTTTTCACAGGTCTGCCTAAAAAGTGGATCAGACACCTGCAGCTGATCCAGAACGCTGCTGCCCGCGTCCTCACTAAGACTAAGAACGTAGAGCACATCACTCCAGTTCTAAAGTCACTATACTGGCTCCCTGTATCTCAGAGAATAGACTTTAAAATCCTTCTGTTAGTCTATAAATCCCTGAATGGCTTAGCACCTAAATACGTCACAGACTTGTTATCAGGGCATCAACCCTCCAGACCACTCAGGTCTTCTGGCTCCAGCCTGCTCTGCAGAACCAGAACACAGTTCCTATGCTCCACTTATCTGGAACAAACTTCCAGAAAACTGTAAAAGTGTGGAAAGCCTGAGTTCCTTTAAATCGAGATTAAAAACACATTTGTTTAAAATTGCCTTTGAATGTTCAAGTTAAACTGTTTTACTGTTTTTAAATGTGCTTTTTTGTTTCTACATTCTATCCCTACTTGCTTTTATTCCTATATTTTAATCATGCAAAGCACTTTGCATTGTCTCTGTACTGAATTGTGCTATTTAAATAAATTTGCCTTGCCTTTATCTATAAAAAAAGTGAAAACAGAAAAATACTATTTAATTTTTTTGTTTGTTCAATTGTTCTTTTTCACAGATAGTTTGAAAATGTAGTTTCTCTGTGTCTTTTAAAATGTCTCATTCTTTGACTTTCTGCCTTTAGAAATTTATGAATGTAGTTTGTATCTAAATATTCGTCATCAATATGTTTCATTTTGAGTAAATCAAAAAATATTTTAGGTTTTCTCTATAATGCCTTGCAAACATATCCCTACCCAGCAAAGATCTGCCATGTTTTCTTGCGCCAAAGAGACAAACATCACTTGATTTTATTGGGATTATATTCGACTGAGTGACACAAAGTAGAGCATTTTTTGAGGAGGAAGAAAAAACTATTTTTTCCCCTTTTTGTACAAAAAAATAAAAATTTTGATACATGATTGTTGTGGATTTGAACCCAAACAAAAGCAGGAAGCAGGCAAAATGAGGTGAGGAGGAATAAAGGCCAGCAGGGGAAACGACTGGTGATAATAACCCGTCCCAAGTCTTCTCCAGCCTCTAACGTTTTTTTCCACAAACATTGGCCAGTATTTAGCTTCGGCGATGCCATTACCTCTGACCATCTATCCTGTTTCTGCTGCATAGAGCACGCCCACAGCATGACGTCGCCACCACCTTCCACCATCATTCTGTCATCCAGAGGTTTTGTGTTCGGCCAATATTCAGACTTTTCCTCTAACCAAACTCATGTCCTCCTGTCAACAATCGCCTGTCTGAAAGCATGTTGCTTTAAGTGCTTGCTACTTTGCGTGTGCGAAGTGCTTGCTGTGTGTGTTGCTATATTCTGTGGGGTAGCAGAAATAGTGTTTGTTAATGCTTGCTATTTTGCTATATTCTGTGGGGTAGCAGAAATAGTGTTTAAGAAGTGCTTGCTGTTTTGTGTTGCTGTATTCTGTGGGGAATAATAAATATGGGCACTATTATCCTAACAGAAACAGTGTTTGTGTTTTTCTTTGTGTGTTGCCGATCTCTTCCAAATCTGAATAAAGATTTCATAAAACAAATGTGCAACAAATATCTGTCCTGTATTTTATCGACAGGTTCTCCCAGAGGAGCGGTGGATCTTGGCGACGTCCCGCCCGACCTGCCTGCTACGCTCCTGTGTCCTTATCCAAAAACCTTCAAAGAACAGCCATAATTATACTGATAATAAATTAAGCCCAAGTGTGCCTCAGTTACAAGTTAGACGGCAGGAGAGGACTGTTTGTCCTCGGTTTCAATTTGGGGTGTCAGAGTAGAAGGGAGGAAATATAACAAAAAGGCCCACATAGTTTAAAGCACTTTGAGAACTATGCGTCCCATTCCTTCCACTTCAGAATTGTGCGCTACATAAAATCCTAACGAGTCCCATTTAAGGTTGTGGTTTTAATCTGGTAACATGTGAAAAGCATCACAGATTATCCAGATACTGCGTACCTTCTGTCTGCGGCGGTACAGCCAGAGGATCTTCGCTCGTCTGTTCAGGCACCTTCGGCGTTTCGTAACACTTGCTTGTTCCATGGTAGGTCTTCTTGCAGTCGACACAGAAGGCGAAGCTGCAGACAGAACACATGGCCGCAGGGCTGGACTTCTCCAGAATAACAGCAGAACCGCAAGAGAGCCGAGGACAATATGCGACGTCTAAGAGCAGGACAAAATGGGGATGAAATGAGAGATGAGCAAACAGATGAGCATCTAAACCTGAAATTTATTTGGCTTTTTTTTTTCTCTGTTAGATGTAATGTTAGGAGAAGCACACCAGGCATGCGGTCCAGGGTGGACTGCAGAAGAAGACGGTCATATCTGTGAAAGAGCTCCTCTCCTACGAGACTTTTTACCTGGAAGAGACATCAAGGAGGGAACACAGTCAAGATGAGATTTTAGAAGAAGGAGAAATAATCACAATGTATAAGATTTGCGGGTTAAAGGTTTGCTGTCACTTACTTATTTCACAAAACAAACAGAAAGCAACAAGAATATGGTGGTCCCTAGAGTCTCTAAAAGTAGAATGGGAGGCAGATCCTTTAGCTATCAGGCTCCTCTCCTGTGGAACCAACTCCCAGTTTTGGTCCGTGAGGCAGACACCCTGTCTACTTGTAAGACTAATCTTAAAACTTTCCTTTTTGACAAAGCTTCTAGTCAGAGTGGCTCATGTTACCCTGAGCTATCTCTGTAGTTATGCTGCTATAGGCTTAGGCTGCTGGAGGACATCAGGGTCTATTTCTCTCACTCTGCTGAGTTCTCCTACTGTTCTCCAATTTGCATTGTTGGTTGTTATTTCAGCTTTTAACCTTTTGTTCTGTCTTTTTTCTCTTCATAGAAGGCACCCCTGGTCTGGCGTTCTGTTAGCTGTGACATCATCAGGGGAGGCAGATCATCCACTATTACCATATAACATAGAAAGTACTCCTGGATCAATGTGTGGTTCTGGGCTTTCTTTGCCTCTGCTCTGTCTTCTCTAAGCCCCAGTGGGTGGAGGCAGATGAGCGTTCACACTGAGCCTGGTTCTGTTGGAGGTTCTCCTCCCTGTTAAAGGGGAGTTTTCCTCTCCACTGTCGCTTCATGCATGCTCAGTATGAGGGATTGCTGCAAAGCCATCAGCAATGCAGACGACTGTCCACTGGGGCTCTACGCTCTTTCAGGAGGAGTGAATGCTGCTTGGAGAGACTTGATGCAACCTGCTGGGTTTCCTTAGAGAGGAAACTTTCTCACCAACCTGGAGGATCTGATGGAATCTGACTTTTTCAAGAGCCTTGGGATGATTTGGTGCTAAATAAATAAAATTTAATTTAATTGAATATTGTAAATATGAGGCTGATTGCGTATGTACACAATCAGCTGTTATAAAGAATACACAGAAAATGTTAAAATAATTTAGTTTTGTCATTAAAAATGGGAATATCATCAGAGGCACTCAAATATCTGCAGATAAGAACCATATTTGGGTGGACTTCATGGTTTACATTTACTTCAGCACATCGGGTGTGTACCTGCGCTGGGGTGGGCGTGGTAGGGCAGCCCACCTGAGGACAGGTGACGCCCCGGACGTTCCCCTCTGTAATCTGGGCCTTACAGAACTCACCGAGACAGGCCCGGCAGAAGATGTGGCCGCACTCGTGCAGCTGCACGCACTCCGACCCGAGCCAGGTGGAGAAACAAACCGCACAGTCTAAAGGGCGTGCCGGCAAACACCTTCTGTCTCTGCTCTGCGTCATGGATCAAGATCCGGGACAGGAGCATCTGAGCCGGGGTTAAAGAGAGACCCGGGTAACTCTGGTCTTTGTTCGGAGGGATGCCGCGGACCTCCTCCTGCCGTGCTGAATCAGGAAGTTCAGATTTGTCTGCAGCTGAGGAACAATCTCCCCTGGAGTCATCAGTCGACTCAGAGGTTTCGGAGGCTGTGACGTCTGAGCCGTGTGCATCGCCTCCAGGCGGGAGAGGTGGGTTAGACGACACTTGATGATACTGATCATCTGGCGGTTCGGATCCTGGAGCGCTCTCCTCTTCGTCTGCGTCCGAGCGCTCAGCATCGGGTTTTCCCTGGCTGGTTTGAGGAGTTTCAGACTCATCGGTAGGAAGCTCCAGCAGAGTGTGGATGTCCAGGTGCTTCAGGGCATCCTCCCTCAGAAACTGTATCCAGGAGAAGAGCACAACAGCGCCCCTGGTGGTCTGATAGAGGTCAGTGAGCTTGTCACGCAGCGAAGTTAGCTGAGAGAGAGAAATAAATACAGTTATATTTGAAGAAAAAACCTAGGCTTTGCGTATCAGGAGTTATAACGATCAACTGGGGTCTCATTTATAAAGCTTCTGTACGCACAAAATGGGGCCTAAAATGTGCGTACGTCACCTTCCACGCATATCATTTATCACTGTGTAGGAATACACTGCTTCCTCTCGCTTCCTTCACTGATTGTCGTTCTAAACCAGGGGCCTGCAACCCTTACAGTCTAAAGAATAATTTTTCCTACAGTCCACTTAAATTAAACTCGTTTAGAGCTGCAAATGTTGCCTGGCCTTTATAAGATTGACTGTAGGAAATATCTTCTCATTGTTAAAGAAATGCCCTTTTATGTCTATTTTGAGGTTTAAAAAAAAACAGGATTGATGGGATGTTGATATTTGTGGATTATGATGTAAAGCAAATCATAGTTAATCATGAAAAAATACTGATTTAAAATTAAATATTACTGGCACTTTTAGCATCATTCTGTTGTGAAAATTAAAAGCAATTATTCCAGGAAAGAAACTGCTAAAACCTGCATTTATTATCATTATTACATTTAAATACCATAATAAAAAAAATAGATTGCAACCAAAGTTATTAAGAGCCACTATGGAAGGTCCAGAGCTACAGGTTGCAGACCCCTGGACTGGAGCAACAGCCTCAGAGGAATTTCAACACAGAGAACGGCTGTCGTCCGACATTTGAAACAGTAACTGGGTTCTTTGTGGGCGAGATCTGTACTTTTACCTCTGATTTACAAATTTAATGCAGAAATTGTGAAATTTTTCCCAAAGTTTTTTTGCCTTTTCTCCGTGGCGCCACGTCACCATGATGAATAAAACAATCAGCTGACCCATTTTTAACACACATTAACAATCATGAGGTGCTTTGCATCGACCGTTTACGGTTGAATCTGAGGCGGAATCAGGTACAGCTGTGATCTATAAAGGTAAATTGTGTGCTGGTGTGGGTCCGCAAGGTTTTATAAATAAGAATTTTATTTTGCCGTACACCACTTTCTTTTTCTCGGCACACGGAGACTTTTAGTAGGGAATCTACGCATCGTTTTCTAAATGAGAACCCTGGTCTTTGTTAGTCTCTCTGTTATTGTGGAGGGATTTTTAGTTGGGTTTTGCAGATATTTCCTTCTGAACAGGTCTTATTAGGTTCTTTTAAAATGTAGACTTTGACTAGACCGTTTTGGATCAATGTTCAGTTAAGAAGCTCAGGCCAAGCTTCAGCTGTAGGACAGAGGGGGAGTTCCCATACTTTTCAGCCTGCGACCCCCGAAACAACACCAGAGACTGGTGGCCCCCTTTTGGTGAGGGTGTGTGTGAGGTTTTTTTTAAGGAGATTGTGAAAATAAAGTCATATTATGAGAATAAAGTTGGATTTCTATTAGAAATCTTACAATAAAGTGCAGGAAATAATAAAATATTTTAGGACATCAGCATCAAATACTTGCAACCCCACAAAGAGGTGTCTCACGATTCCCCCGGGGGGTCCTGACCCCCACTTTGGGAACCCCTAGGAAAGAGGGTCTCGCACTTGCTACGTAGAGGATTATATGCGTTACTCTGTCACTTTAAGGTGCAACTCAGTTATTGCAGCTGCAAATCAAGCTCACATCATCAGGCTACCACCACGCTTGATAAATGCCATGGATTGTTTACGATGAAACGCTGTTTGATTTTCTCCAAAGCGTTATGGCCAAACATCCCTACTTTGGCATCACCCATCCAAAGGAGACTTTTTCTGAAGCCTCGCACCAGTCGCACATTTAAAAGCTCCTTATAGAGCTCTTTAAAATGTGTGACTGGACTTATAGTCTCTATTTATTACCTGTGGTTGAGTCAGCCAGCTGCAGGTGAGGGTGAAGGAGGGAGGAGAGGAGGACGGGTAATCCTCTGGAAGCTCAAAGGTTAGAAGCAGCGGTGGGAGGAAGGAGACGTCATACTGCCTAATTGTTTGATCTTGTAGGAGGGAAAACAAGATAAGGTGATCAAAGTTCATCGCTGAGGCCATAAGTAAATGACATATTAATAAACAGATTTTCTTTTATTATAGATTGTTTGGAGTTTAAAAGACAAAATTAGTAGAGAAATAATGATTTAAGGTAATTTATATATGACTATTAGCACCTGACTTCACACCTAGAAGCAGTAATATAACTCACACAGTACCAGTCAGAAATGGGCACACACCCATCTTTGGCATTAAGCAGCCTTTCAGATGAACTTGTCTTTTAAGCGCAGGCCATTAATCTTCAGTTAGGTTAAAGTCGGGCTATTTACATAACATTAATGTTAGTCTGCGTTGTTGTTTCCAAAACCGGTTTTCATGTATGTCTGATGTCGGGTCCCAGTATCCAGTAGGTGTTGTTTTTAAGTGAAGTTGGATAATTCAAAAATAGTCCTACGTCTTTATGATCTTTTTTAATATTTATTTATTAAGTTTATTTATTATAGCATTCAGTTCCTTATTCTAAACAAGGTCGAACTTATGTGTCCAGTATGTTGTACCTGTGCACACTGTCACCATTTCAACAAACATAATTTAACAAAGAAATTGTATTATCATTTTTGTTATTATTAGCTGATTTATAGAGTTTGTGTGTACAGCTGAGATTTCTATTATGTCTTGGTGTTACACATAGCAGCGTTATCACTAGATAAAATATAAAAGTGCTCTAAGAAAAAGTTGATTTGCTCCGAAAGAAATTCAGAAAAAACATAGGAACAAAAATCCTTAACTAAATACACTGTCAAAAAAAGAAAATAAATGGTGTTCATAATAGTTGCCATTTATGTAGAGTCATGTCTGACTTTATATTTTGCTTTCACAGAGGTTTAGATTAGAAATATTTTAGATTTTTCTTTTCTTTTTCTTTTGTTTTTATTATGTTTTGGTCCTAGTTATCGTTTAATTATTTGGGAAAGGTCAGGGATCTCAAGGAATTAAGATCTCGGTTACAAATGATGATCTAAAAATGTGTATGGAGTTTTCTAATACTCTATTGTACGAGCTAACCTGAATGCATCATAGAGTTGAACCGCTACCTTAAAAGCGGGTGTCGATGCGCAACTCGCCATAAAATAGCTGTTCCGGTGTATTTTACAACACCTCTTAAGGTTTTATTTATTTTAAATTTTTTTTAATTTACTTTTACAGTTCACGTTGACATTACGAGCACGACCGGGTTATTTACCGTGTTTCAGCAGCACGTTAAAACCCACGGGGAGCTCGACAGAAACTCGGCATTCTCCGGCAGACTTCGACTCATCTCGGAGGAACTCGTCCGACCCGAAGATGCTCTGCAGGGCGAGCAGCTCGTCTTCCTGCTCCTCCAAATCCGCGTTCATGAAGTCCCAACTGGAGCGACTCTGAGCTGTTCAGCCACTCCTCGACACAACAGCGAAGCAGCTCAAACGTCCTCTTTAGTTTAACACAGAACGCCGCGGATTTAGTACTTTAAACAAAGATTATAAAAACTAGCTCTAGCGTCTATAATGCAGTTTTTCCTGTTCCCTGTGAGCCCGCCCCGCCGCTGACTCACTGTAAATATGCTTCGGTCTGATGCAAGGCTCAGTAATCAGCTGCTCCACCAATCACTGCATGTTTCAGGCACTCTGATGTAATACAGGTGAAAAAGTATATCGATAAAATAGAAATTATATTGATTGATAAGTATCAACAAATTCAAAACATATATTTTAAGTGCAGCCCTGAGTATTATATGCTGCTTGGCAACCTATTTTCAGATACAGAACACATAAGCACTGAATTCACACTCAACCCTTTATTCAACCAACTGTTTACCAAAACTACAAGTTTAAAAAAAAAAAAAAAAAACATGTGTTTTCTGAACTCTTTGAAGGGGTGGAGCTTGGGGGCGGGGCGTTGCTGGCTCTACGTTGTGATTGACCAGAGCCATAGATAGTAATATCTATGTAATATTTTTATTTTGTAATATTACAAGTTTATTTTTGTATCCCTTTAGCTTCATTCTCCTGAATTAATTCTCATAAAGAATAAAAATACTTAAAATAATCTAACCTGGCCCTATTACTCCAGGAGTGAAATACTTCTGCAAACTTTGACTATTCTGGAAATGTTCCCCTCTTAATTTTCATAATATCACGTTTTTCTCATAACATTACCACTTTTTTTTTTTTTTTTACTTAATTGTCCTAGGTCTTTTTTTTTCTCATATTAGTCATTTTACCTCTGTTCCTAAAGTTTCACATGTGACACGGTTTTATGAAATAATGAAGACCACAATGTTTAGATTTACCAAATTGATCCTAAATTCATAACATTTATATATATATATATATATATATATATATATATATATATATATATATATATATATATAAATCACACAGCTAACGTACTATTCACATCAGGGCTCGAGGGATAACTTTTCACAAGTAAGATGAACAGATATTGTTTGTATTTGTGATTAAAATGTTATTTTTCTGTATTTTTGTCCACCGACAAAATTCAAGCTTGCTAATGTTTGGTACTCATGTCGTGCCAAACGAGTTATTCCCGACAAAATAGGCTAATTTAAATAATTTAAGACTTCATGTAAATAACAGAAAGTCTCGGATATTTCCTAACCTTGATTTAGATTAACTGATGCAAGAAGGCAATTCAAGAAATAAAACAATGTTCTTGTGCTAACATTAACCAGCAAATTACATACATATAGATGTTACGACTGCATTATTTAACTGTAATTCACCCTATCAAAAGTAAGACACCTCTGATATCTCACAGACAACAGAACATCGGACCGGACTACTGTGGTTAACAATCATTTGGAGCTGTTATTTAATTCAATCAGAGCATCAGGTAAGGTTGATGTTAATTGAATGAATAAATATTCTGAAAATGTATTAAAAGTACTGCAAATGGGTTTTTTCTGGAAATGTATGTAAGAAACCTAGAATTGGTATTAGGTGACCATGTCACAATGATTAATATGTAGGACAACCAGTAGATAAGACAATGCCTGTGAAACTCAAAGCCGAAAGAAGAACGTCCACTATACCTTTAGTGAATATCTTTGTGTTTTATGTCTGGTGAATTGTGCATGTATTGTGTGTCTGATTTCCATACAAGGTTCCAGTCCACTTCTCACAATCCCGGAGCTGGCTGGGACGGTGAGTGCAGGCGCCTCTTGGTGGGGTATGTTGCTGGAGATGCCCTAATGCAATCTGGATCCCGGTCAGGGAAGTTCTCAGGGTTTTATTCCTGGGACTGGCAGGTATTCGGTGGACAATAGGCAGGCACAGGGTCAGAACCGAGAAAGCAGAGACAGGCAGGAAGATTGACTGGGCCATTCTAATGCATACATTTTCTTTAATTGAATGCAAAACAAGTTGTATGTCCTTCAGTTGTGGAGCAACTGATTCAGCCACTATTTATTGGGAGATGGTGCCTCAGTTGATCAAAACCATTTTTTCAAGACTGGCCCTGTGTTTTGGGTAGTTACCCTGGTGGAGGGGAATCTCCACCTCAGCCTCATCTTTTTGAAGATCGTATGCTGGTGAAGATTCTCAGTCATCCAGGTCATGGTCATTCCAATAAGAGTAAAAAACAAAGCAACTGGACTTGTTTTCCGTAGTTTGAAGATGTTTCACTTCCTATCCAGGAAGCTTTCTCAATTCAAAAAGTCTGGAGAACGTTTTGAAGGTCCTCACAGGTTTTGTTTCAGGATTAATACATAATAAGCTACATCCATCTATCCATCATCTTGGACCAGCTTCCTTGTCCCAGTGGAAGAAAAACATCTCAACACCGATACACCACCTCAAGGATTTGCTTGTGCAGTGTCAGCTTCCTCCTCATGTGCAAGTTTACATTTATTACAAATTTCCACCTAATCGTGAAACAAATGTATGCATATAGATTTATATTTATTTATATATTACCACTAATATTTAAAGTGAAGGTGCTTTAAAACCAGATGTGTCTTGTAGCTATGAGCAAGATTCTGGAGTAAATCCTTTGTAATAAATAAAATGTCACATCTTTCTTATTCAAGTGGTGAGACTGTATTGAAATGCAGAACTACTGTATATCGCACACAGCATCTTTTTAGAAATAGAAAAAAAAAGAATGAAATAAATAACTTAATCTTAAAGGGACAGTGTGTAACTAATTTCGCTTTTTATTAGCAAATATCAAGCATTGTTTTTATAAATACATATTCTGCCAAAGTCTATTCTATCAAAGCTATCAGAAGTAGCTTGGTACCAAACACATTAAGGACATGCTTACATGTCACATTTATGACACTACACGGATTCTGTAGTAGTTATTACGTGCCTAACGGCTTTGCCACATACACAACAATTAACCTCTGTAATAAGTGTTACATTAGAATATTGGGGGATTTAAACTGCTCCAGTACATTAATGGATACAGGTCAACACATATGGGTAAGGCCTTGGCACAGGTTATAGAGTGGAGCAGCTTCGTTAACACGTTTCATTTAATTATCGGCTCGTGAGTTAATCCTGAAAAGTGCTTCCCAAAGATGGAAAGCCATGGCTGCATTAGGATATGGCACCAGGTTTGATCTACTGGGATATGCTTGAGCAATTTTGCATATTAATCGTTTTAGCAGAGACTCGGTGTAGTTTGCAGCACAATGAGTTAAATCTGAAGTTCACTATTTCTTCCAAAATAAAAAGATGAGGACATTTTAAATTATAAAGGTCTTTTGAGCCATTTTAAAACTTGTTATTCCCAAACCCAAAAGGGATGAAAGAAACAACAAAATAGAAATAAAAGTTGTGGGAAAAACTGCAACATTCTGTTTATAAAATACTCATCAACTAACCGATGAAAGTATATCAAACATATGTAAATCATATAATTGCATGATTTTAAGTTGTCCTTAGGGAGTTTTTATTAAATGTCTCTAAAATAAACAATAATTCAAACAATATAAAGAGAAAGATTCTGATTAGGAGCAGTTGGATGGTGATAAAAAGGTGACTTGTTTCATGTTACTTTAATATAAAAACATATATTTTTTGATTAACACATTAACATTTATAACCCATCAGTTGGTACTGTAGTTTTCTTTCAGGTTGACCTGGCGATCCAAGACCTTCTCCGCCATGGTAAAGGCCCCAGGTACCTTTAAGGATCTCACTGCGACGTTCAGCGGCTGCGGTGCAGTCAAAGGTCTGGTGCCTCTTTGAGTTTTAAACACAATATTCCTCGGAATGACATCAGCAGAGGCTGCATTTAAAGAAGAAGACAGAAAAGGAAGTCAAAATTGCTATTCACCTAAACATAAACCATAATAAGCATGTTCCAGTATTTATTATCCAATATTCTCCTGTCTGCTGCAGTTTATGGCAATCACTTGTTCTCTCCAGCCCTTGGGGAAACAGCGTTTAGGGTATAGAGCTGTTAAAAATCTGTTTAAAGATGGTGTATTTATGTCTGCTGCTCAGCTGGAGAAGGAATATGGAATCCCCTTAAACTGCTTTAGATACTTTCAGATTTGAGATTTAGTAAAAAAGACATTCTTCATGCCTCATGATCCGGTCTTGCCCCAGGCTCAAAGAATTTTGGACCAAAATATTCAAAATCTGGCAGCCTTTTATTTCCTATTTTGAACATGAGTTTTCATCTAATTAGCAGCTTTGGACCCACCTCCCCTCTTTTTTCTCTCTCAGAATTATCATTGTTGTTATTACTGTCATTTCTACTTACTTTTGTATTTATTTTTAACCCAAGAGTGTCTGGAACACGGGTGGTGGGTATGTCTGGTGTCTGGTAGCAGTAGGATCTGTCTCGTTACCATTTTGTCTGTATTTTTGACCTGTTCTTGTGGTGTATATTATGAATCCTACTATTTTGTTCTGTATGTTTTGAATGGGATGTCTGATGTTTGAATATGAAAATCAATAAAAACACTTTGATTATCATTACTATTATCCAATATTGAAATCTTGGTAGAATTTATTAACTGACCGGTGATTCCAATCACCGCACTGCAAAAAGGGAACTAAAAGTAAGTAAAATTTTCTTGAAATTTGTATATTTTTTCTTGATTTGAACAGCTAAATAAGACTATTTGCCAATGGGGTGAGTATTTTTACGCCTAAAATAAGATTATTAGCTATACTGCACCTGAAATGAGATGATGAAGATGAATTGTTCCCACTTTAAGGGCAACAATCTTATTCCATTGGCAAATAGTGTTATTTACCTGCTCAAATCAAGGAAAACTACAAACATTTCAAGAAAATTTTACTTACTTTGAGTTTCCTTTTTGCAGTGTGTTATAGTTAAATTTTATACTGCAGGGCATTTCTGTCCTAAACATCTGATCCTGTTTAAGTTTGCTGGTCTTTGGTTATTTGGGAGGAGATCTGCCGATTCCCACCTGAATCCTGGAGACACTCGTCCTTGTGCCTTTCATCCCAAGCTTCCAGTTTGCAGGTCTTGGAGCAGAAGAACACCTTCAGGCAACGGCCGCAAGCAATCAGCTTCACAAAGGCCGAGCGACCGCAGTGATAGCAGAACCTAAACGGTGGCTGCCTAATGAAGGATTGAGATGGACACCGTTGAGAAGCGCACTGTGAAAGACGCATTTAAACAAAGCCAGGGACAGAAAAAGGAAATACAGAGTATACCTGTGAGTTTTTGCTGCCTCTGAATTTTCATCAGGGCTGCTTGCTGGCCTGTTTGAGGACTCGTCCACCGAGGCTGTGGGTGTCAGTATTTAATTAGTCCCTAATACATCCTTAAAAGGCTCACACATGCCACGCTAGTCAAGTTAGCAATGATACACACAGTCATGGAAAATAAAATGACAACCGTCTACATCACTTGATATTTAATATCAACGCTGACAGTACTGAATATTCAAGAAATGTGGAAAATAGTCTACAAGCGGAGGACATTAAAGCATCTGCCAAAGTGTCTAGGTCTGCCCGTTCGAGCAAGTTCACCCTAAAAGCAGACAGCGAGATGCTGAAAGAAGCCTCGTTAAAAACCCTTAGGTGTCATTTTAGGATCTAAAGCTGGTTCTTGCTACTGTTGACGAGAAAGAGCATGCCTGTATCACCAGAGAGAGACTTGTAAATTGTCCTGTAAGTTCCAAAAAAAGGTAAAAAACAAAGCAACTGGACTTGTTTTCCGTAGTTGAAGACGTTGAAAACTGGTCCACTCCTCTGTAACGAGGAGTCGTCAATAACGACCCTGACGACTCCTCGTTACAGAGGAGTGGACCAGTTTCGGTCCAATCTGCTGGCTTAATGGCTTCAACGACCGCCCATTACTAAGGGGTGGACCTGTTTCGGTTGAATTTGCATGTTATCTAAGCCATTACAAGGCCTTTGTTTGCCAATTGTATAAAGCTTGTTACTCCACATTACTCCAGACTTTTTGAATTGAGAAAGCTTCCTGGAGAGGAGGCGAAACGTCTTCAACTACGGAAAACAAGTCCAGTTGCTTTGTTTTTTACCTTTTTTTGGAATGACCATGATGACTGAGAATCTTCACCAGTCCTGTAAGTTGGTAAAGAACAACAGAACTGGAGGCTTTTCCTTCCCGCTAATGGGTGTTTTTTCTTTCCACTGTCGCTCCATGCTTGCTCAGGGATTGCTGCAACGCCATGGACAATGCAGACGACTCTCCCTGTTGCTCTACGCCTCTCCAGGAGTGAATGCTGCTTGTCGGGACTTTGAAGCAATCAACTGGTTCCCTTATATAGGAAATTTTTTTCCAATCTGTATAATAAGATTGATTTGACTTTGTAAAGTGCCTCGAGATGTCATGTCTCATGAATTGCCGCTATATAAATAAAATTGAATTGAATTGAACAGAAGTTAATATTTATTCCTTAGAGGGTAAATCTATGTTAATTGCTGGTGTTTACTTGTAATTTAATTACTTTCCATAAAAAAAGGACAAGGCATCAACGTGTAAACCTTTTGTTTTGAGAGAACTGAATACTATAGTATATGAGTTATGCAAAAACATGTAAAAATGTTGCGCTGACCGTTCAGAGAAGGGTGCTGCTCTCTCCCTACATTCTTCCTCTTTATCTGCCCGGTGGTCCGTCTCATCAGAGCCGACATTTCACGCAGCAGGTGGCGCCGTGCTCTGAATATTTCCCTCTCCGCCGTACTCAGAGTGTGGATTGGAGTGCGAGCAATGTGTAGATCCTGCAGTGAAACATGTGAAGCGTCGTCAGACAGAAGCACACACGGCAAAGAGAAGTCCTCTTTAAACGCTGAAACAAATCATGCAGCTAAATATTAGAGGATGCCGTCTTTAATGTGACCAACTAAGGGGTTACCTGGTGGAAGAGGTAGTGTGCAAAGTCGACCGCAGTTCCCACCACTTCGCCCACCGTTACTGGCATCAAGACATTAGCACCAGCCTTGGCTAACTTTTCCAACTATGAAGACACAATTTGATCTCATAACATAATTCATTCTAATAATGAAAAAATATATTCTTTATGTATTTGTACATAATGATTTAAAAAGGTATAAAAACAAGTGTAATACAGCCCCTATCGCCATGCATCATATTGGCAAGAAGCAGAGAACAATCGCGACCCATAAATGGGCAACATTAAAAAAATACATAAATAAAAAAAAATACTTGCATGCATTCATACCTAAGGGCACTTTTGAGTAACCAATTAACCTAGAAGTCAGGTTTTTGGGACAGTGGGAGGAAGCCAGAGTGCCCCTTGAGAACCCTTGAATGCACATGGAGTAAATGTTATCTTACGCAAAAAATACCGCAAAAATCACATCTCCTCATTTATTAGCACTCTTGGTGGATCATACAGAGATGGGGATTCCCCAGGGGAATTTCCACAAGGCTAGGCTGGGGTTTCTTAAAGCTCTGCAATGAGAGATAATAATAATAATAATAATAATAATAATAATAATAATAATAATAATAATAATAATAATAATAATAATAATAATAATAATAATAATACTTTGGACTTGTACTTTTGGACTTTATATTTATAAAAATCCCAAAGTGCTACATGGTAAAACAGGTAAGTGCTAAAAAATAAAAACACATGACGGTGGTGCATAAAGAAATACTCTCAGTAATTCCTCTAATCCTCCACATATCTCCAGGCATATTACACAACAGCGTGTGTGTGTTTTTTCAAACATTTGGACGTGCGGATATTGATTATTAATCCTACCAATACCGCAGAAATTCAAGTGATGTAAACAAACAAAACTCAAGAAAATATCTTTTAAACTTTTCTGTAAAATTTAATTTTACATATAATTTCCAGGTAGGAAAAAAGTGCAGCACTATAACAGCTCAGTTTGTTGAAGAGTGAATGTTGGAGATGAACTTCTCCTGCATTGTCTACATTTCAATTGTTTACTTTGAATCACTGCTGCACCTTATACTGTAACTCAATTTTACTGCAATTTACAAGCTGTATGCAATGAAATTTCGTTCTGTACGCACTCTGTGCACACAGGATGACAAATAAAGTTGTCTAAGTCTAAGTCTAAACTCCAACAAGCAGCTTATGGTTACTTTTGTGTTTGACTTAAAAGTTTAAAAGATGTCAACTACATCTACTAGACCTTGTGTTTAACCATTTTCCTTCTGTAGTGGCATGGAATTACTAATGAATGTAATTTGTGCATTTAGTTCATAATTTACCAGTTTAACTCTACTGCCACCTAAGCGGTAGTTGAAGTTGGCGAGGGCGCAGAGGGCACTGCCCACCCTGCAGCCCAAAGGTAAGTTAGGATCAGCTCCGCTCTTCAGGAGCTCCTCCACTGCCTGAGTAAAGAGAAAAGGACGGTTTTGGACAACATGAGCTGTGTTACGCGTATTTCTGCCATCTTTGTCTTGTCCGGAGGGGCTGTACCAAGTCATTGCCACTTGCAATAGCCAAGGAGAGGGGCGAGTGTCCACTCCAGAGGAGGTCTGTGCTGGCTCTGTGTGAGAGCAGGAGGGCCACCACTTTACAGGCATTCTGCAAAACACATGAATAAAAAAGATAATATGGAGGCTGGCATGTTATCCACTAAGCAGCTTCCTGTTGATGAGCTTGAACAGCTCACTGCAACTCACTGCAAGTCTGCATTCCCATTGGATTTAATGCAGACTTTAGCTAGCTTATCTGGCCGGTGGTCTTTGGATCGTTCATCTGCTATGAAACCCAAGTACGCTAGAGCTTACGGTCAAGTCACAAACTGAAGAATGAACTTTGTCCTTCAGGATTTTCTGGCAGGAAGCAAAATGTACAAAGTTCTAAGGGGTAAGTGAAGCCTGCCATGTTCTTTTATGACCTCCAGAATCAGTTGTTGGTGCATTCTTGGATTATTTTTTGCATCCAGGCCACTTGCAGGAAGGTTCATTGCTGTTCTGTGTTTTCTCCATTTGTGGATAATGGCTCGTGAGTCCCAAAGCCCTAAAGATGCTTTTCCAAACAAACAGATGTCAAAATCTTTGTTTCTCATCCATTCTTGAATTTCTTTAAATTGGCGTATGATGTGCTTCTTTTTTCGGGGGGTCTCTTGGCCTACTTCATGTTGTCAGACAGGTTCTGTTTGGCAGTAATCAGCTCTGGGCATGGTTGGTTAAATCAAATAAAAAACAACATAGTTTCACAAAAATGTCAAACCAATTCATGACACTGGGCCAGGATGGATTTGAATGGCTTTATCTCTTAATACATCAAACTATCACAAAAAAACTGTTTTCTGTATCTAATCAAGTCATCTTAGCCTGATATCAAATTTTGTTTGATCTAAAACATTTAATTGTACCAAAATAAGCAGCAGCAGAAGAAATCTTTAAGGGGGCAAATAGCCACGGCCAACAAACAAAAAAAAAGAGCATTGGCTCAAAATGGTTGTTTCAACAATAAATTAATATTACATTAAACCAAAATGACCTTTTCTTTTTTTTGAAAACTAGTCATTAACCTCAGGAGCCGTTATGGTATGGCTGTAGTTTTCTTTTATACATTTCATATAAATTAAGGACGTGTACAGCTATGAATGTGTGAAACAAACTCACAGACCGAATAGTCACTTTCTCTCTGGCAGGCTACGTGCAGGGCGGTTCGGCCCCCCTCGTTCAGACCCAGGTCCTTCCTGGTGTCCAGCCGTTCTTTATCCTTCATGAAGATCTGCAACAGACAGAGCCTAACCCAGTTCTATTTCAACCTTCTTTATCTAAAAAAAAAAGGAAAATATATTTAAAAGTAGTCATATATCTAAAGGTGAAAGCAAACAGGCACCAGATCTGGTTCGTGGATCTTGTCCTGGTCACAGGCCCGAGCGTCGGGGTCAGCGACGGCATGCAGAAGCAGCTCTGTGATTTGGGGGCCTTCAGGGCCGGGCAGCGCTGCAGCAACATGGAGGGGATAAAAGCCTTTTTTCTACAGAAAAACAAACAATGGCATGTTTCAGGTAATAATACTATAGCTTTTAATAACAATGTTTTGAGAAAAGAAAATGAGATGAAGCAAACACAGTATAATATACACACTCCACGATTACGCTCCAAAAATAAATTAAGCAATGCAAAAACGGAACTAGAAATAAGTAAAATGTTCTTAAAATCTGTATATTTGTCCTTGATCTGAGCAGGTAAATAAGATGATTTGCCAATGGAATAAGAATTTTGCACTTAAAATAGGAACAATTCATCTCCATCATCTTATTTCAAGTGCAGTATGTCTAATTATCTTATTTTAGGGGTCAAAATACTCATTCCATTGGCAGATAATCTTATTTACCTGCTCAAATCAAGGATAAATACACTAATTTTAAGAACATTTGACTTATTTTTTTTGCAGTGAGCTTTTAGTAAAGTAGCATAATCTCACATTGCCAATTAAAAAAAAAGTACATCTACTTTGAGTCATTGATTTTGTGAGCAATTAAAGCTCATGTGAAAAATACGTTTATTTTATTTATTGGCACCATAGTAGATTATCTGGTTATTCAATTCAATTTATATAGCGCCACTTCATGAAACATGTCATCTCAAGGCCATTTTCAAAGTCAAATTCAAATTCGCTCTTAGAAGAAAACCGGTCCCTAAGCACCACAGATCCTCCACTGTCTTTAACAGTAAGCAGGTGATGTTTAATTAGTGCCAAAAAACTTTATCCCAACCCCATCTGGTAAATAGCCACAGTTCCAGATATGGTTCCGTCTTTTAGCAAACTCTAAATGTTTACACTGATAGTGGTTGCAGGAAAAAGGGGTTTTCCGGCATGCTAGAAAAACAAAAACAAAGGATGGATCTAATAGATGTCGTGGATACTTGAGCTTTGCTGAAGTAGCTTAACAGTAAACTTGGGAGATTTCTATCCAGACTCCATTACCATCTAACTATGAATGTGAAACAGCAGATAAACCTTGATTGTCACAACTCTGGTTGTTTAAAACGTTTTAATTTCCCTCTGATTCTTGATATAGGCAAGTTTAGGTTAGGGGCCATTTTCTGGTGTATGAAGATGGAAACACATCTGCCTCCCCTTAAGGGGCTTTTCCATACGTTTATTGATTGTTTCAAAGGGTTCACCATTTATCCCACCCCAAAATGTCCCTCTGTGCTGCAGGTTTCTTCTTGTCCATAACTTTGGTCCTCTACCAGCCAAGTGCTCAGAGCGTAAAATAGATGGACCTCGGTTGAATGTCATATTCTTCCCCGGGAAGTAAGAAAGTCCTGGATTATCTTGTAAATATGCCAAAAAATTACTTAAAAGAGCAATAAGTTTAAATTTCATTATTTTTGATAAAAATAACTAAAGTTAATATTTCAGATGGACTATGGTATGACATCACACCGCATCTCTTTATGCTGTTTTCCTGCCTCTTGTTTACAAACCGGGCCGGCGGCAGATAAACGTACGTGCACGTGAACAGCTGCCTCTCAGGCCTTATGAGTTACTTACTTCTTCACTAGAAATGTTCCTCCGAACGGTGAGGCTGTTTTGTTGAGTTTTTTTTATCCTTTACATATATGTGTGTAGGAGGCGATGGGTGAGAAGAAGGGAAAGGAGGGGCCGGGCTGCAGCTGGAGTGAAGGTACAGAGGAATACGGGTATGGCTGCAACCATACAGTCTTGGAAGAGACGGCTTGTCCCATACCCTGTTTTGGTCTACAGACCATGCTCATGTATCACCTAGTGGTGAAATATCGCTCATTGCTCATAAAAAAAGTATTGTATATCATAATATATACATTCACATTAAATTTTGGGTTCATCTGACAAAAAAAAAGAGTAATTTGCATATTTTTTGGGGATGCTCATATACATCTTTTGCATTTGGTAACATCTTGTTAAATCACATACATAAACCTCTTGCATCAACTTCCCTTCAATATCCCAAGAAGAAAAAGGAAAAAAAAAATCTTGAATTGCTTTCAGTTTGCTAAGTTTTTTTTTTTTTTTTTTTAAAGCAGGAATTAAATTAAGAAGGGAGGACGGTTTTTGCTGGATGTTTTATGTGTGTTTTGTGGCATGCCACTTTTATATTCAAATTTTTTTTTTTATTCAATTCAATTTGATTTATATAGCGCCAATTCATGAAACATGTCATCTCAAGGCACTTTCCAAAAGGAAGTTCAATCAGATTATACAGATTGGGTCAGAAAGTTTCCTCTTTAAGGAAACCCAGCAGGTTGCATCAAGTCTCTCCAAGCAGCATTCACTCCTCCTGAAAGAGCGTAGAGCCACAGTGGACAGTCGTCTGCATTGTTGATGGCTTTGCAGTAATCCCTCATACTGAGCATGCATGAAGCGACAGTGGAAATATGCCTTGGGAATCCTTTACAACACTCTTACGACTATACTTCAGATCAGAAAAACATAATTTTGAAGATTTACATAGAGGGTTCCTACCTCTGGGGGAAGGGGAATATCAGTGCGAGCTCCACACAGCAGCAGTGTCCTGACGAGCTCCGTGTCGCGTGCCATAATGGCTAAAAAGAGGACAGGCATGGGAACCCTGGCAACATTCGGGTCAGCTCCCCGCTCCAGTAACAGCTTCAGGGTGTTTAATCGTGTGTGGAGCCTGGCCGAACACAGAGCACATAGTAATTGTCATCGCTAGCCCTAAAACTAAAGGTACAGTGTGTCAGGGCGACAGAGAAAACTGACTCAATTTTCATGGCAGCCATTTTGCGCACAGTCTCCTGGGAGTCGCGCTGCTGAGGCCGGCCGGTCTGACTCAGCGCCTCAGCTGAGTGCTGCAGCATCTCTTCGGTTACAGCGATGCCATAGCTGCGCACTGAACAGGCTGAGTCAAAGGTCTGTTCCTGTGTCAGCTCTTTGTTTCCGTCCTGCTGCAGAGGAAGTAACAGCTCTCAGAGCGGTAAAACGTGTACAAAAGAATGGAAATGGGCTCAGTAACCTTCCTGCTACCTTGGCTGGATTCCCCTTCCACTGCACACTTCCCACTTCCCCTTGAACGGAGCACCCCGCGCCAGACGGCTCATCAACTCCTGTCTTTTCTCTCTCTGTTAAATCGTTCTTGATCTCAACATTTACGTTTCTTGATTCACTTTCCGTATCTTTAACTTTTTCTGTGTCCTCACAGGCTTCACCCTCTCCTGTCTCCTCTCTCTCCTCCTCCTCCTTGAGAAGATGATCAGAGTCTGCAGCGATCTCCTCGCTCTTCTCTTCATGTGAGAAGTGCAAAGGTGGTTCCTCAGATGCCCTGTAGAGACAACAAATGCAAAGCTGTACTTCTGAAACATCAAGAAAACGGTGTCTATTTATGAAATGCAAGGGATGTTGCTGCACATGTGCGTCCTTACTGCGCAGAGAGCTGGCTGAAATTGCTCTGGGCCATCACGTTTGTGTCGGTGGACTGAGGCTCAGTGTTAGGGACCGGCGTCCCCGGTGGGAGGTCAGGCTGGCTGACCTGAGGTCTGCTCTCACAGGGTGGAGACATCAAAACCTGAAGACACGTTGCAGAGATGCTGAGAAGTCGACAGAGAGTAGTAACTAGTTGTGAAGTAGACAGAAAAAGATACAAGTTTTTAAACATAAAAAAATAACTAAAAAGTTCGAAATGCATTTGTATTCAGCCCCTCCAGAGTCAAAGTGGGCAGAAACACTTTTAATTTAAGTTAATTAACGTTTCTAGCCTTTAGGAATAAGTTTCTATCACCTTTGAGTATCCAGAGATTTACGTTTTTACCCTCAGACGGAATGGACATTAATTGTGAACATCAATTTTCAAGTCTTGTCAGAGCTTCCTAGAGGGGTTTAGGTCAGAACTTTGACTAGGCCGCTGTAATACATGGAGAAGCTTTGACTTGAACCAGTCCATTGTGGCTCTGGCTGTGTGTCAGGATGTCTGACCTGCCAGGTAGAGGAAACTTGACCACAGCCTCAAGTCTCACCAGCTCTCCTGTCCCTGCAGAAAAAAAGCATCGATAACCGTAATGCTGCCATCTCCGTGTTTTACCGCAGAGATGGCAGCATTCAGTGTAATGAGCAGTATTAGTTTAGTGCTAGTTCTACACCTGCAGCCTGATCTTCAAAAGGTTTGCATGGATTGAATGTGTCCTTCTCCAGTGGTCAGTGAGCAAGAAGCGGGCACATTAAAAAGCCATTAAACGCCATTACAAGGCCTTTGTTGGGCAGTACTATAAAGCTTGCTACTCCACACTACTCCAGACATTTTGAATTGAGAAAGCTTTCTGGGTGGGAAGCGAAACGTCTTCAAACTTCGGAAAAAAAGTCCAGTTGTTTTGTTTTTTAACTTTTTTGGAATGACCATGACCTGGATGACTGAGAATCTTCACCAGTATATTTTACTCGTTTAAATGGGGCGGACCAAATCCATTTTGTACGTCTTATCCAATGGTTTGTAGATCAGCCGCAATTTTTTTTTCTGCCCACGCAATTTAGCGGTCCTTATAGTACGACGGAGCCACACATGAAGAGAAAAAATATTTTGGCCATAACGAGATTAAACTCGACATTTCGAGAATGTCAAATTCAGAACTGCGAACCCGGGTAAGCATCACTAGGGAAAGACGTTACGTTATTGGTAGGCCACCGCTTCCAGTGATGATTATACAGTTGCAGCACGGCAAAGACTACCTTCACACTTAATTAAAACGCAGAGACTGCAGCTGTGGAGCGCGGTTGCTCTTTTCTCCAAACTTTGGAATGTCGAGATTAAAGTCACCACGATATATCAACTTTATTCTCGAAATGGTAAGTTTAATGTCGACAGGGCAACTTTAAAGTCGACACGTCGAGATTAAAGTCAACATGACATTTCAACTTTATTCTCGAAATGTCGAGTTTAATCTCGTCATGGCAAAAATATTTTTTCTCTTCAAGTGTGGCCCTAATACTCCGTCGTATTATAGTGTCCTGTCTGGCAATGTGGCATAAAGAATTGTTGTCTTAATGCCAAATAGAGCTCAACAGGTTTTACTTTCACAAGCGGAGCCGTACCGCATTCTCCACAGCGCTCCGCTTGATTTATACGTGCAAGAAGCTTTATTAATGCGGGGAAAGTTTCATGTTATATGGACACTGAAACAAGAAGGTAGAAGAGAAGAGAGAAAAATCTCTACTCATTACAATTCTATGTTTGCAATGCCAATTACGTCACACGGAGCACGCACAGCAGCTAGCGATGTGCAAACACAGAGCGACATAGAACAAGTGCCGGACCGAGCCAAGTCTGCTGTTTGGAAACATTTCAAACTTGATACGCCAACAAGTCTGCAACACAAAAATTGTTACATGGCAAGGTACACGGTTCATTCACTCAACAGTGGCATCGGCCGATATGCTCAGCCCAGGTATCGGTACTGGATTGGACTGGAAAAAAACTGGATTGGTGCATCTCTAATTTAAATCTAATGCAGATTTATACTTTTCCACGACCTTGGTTGCACTGGATTTTATTTTGGGGTTATCAGATTGAAAGGGGCTGAATACATTTGCGAAACATTGTATGAGAAATGAGCTGCATTAGGCGTTTTCTTACTGGAGTTTTGATCAGTGGTTCAATCAAAGTTGTGTGCAGAGACGGAAAAGGATAGTAGAGGACGTGGCACACAGCCAGGGCCGACATCGCTTCACCGTTCAGCTTGTCAATATCAGCGCCCATGTCCAACAACAGATGAATCACTTCATTATGGCAGTTTACCTGACAGGTGAAGATGCAAAAAAACACAGCAACGCTATTAGGGGAGCTAGAAAATGAGCACGTCTGCATTCAGAGAGGAGAAAAATTCATAATAGGGAGATGTTACAGTGGCAGCAATCAGTGCGGTCTGTCCTTTTGAGTCGGCTACATCCGGACAGACCAAGCCAGTTTGGAGGATCTGCGACACAGCCTGGACTTCCCCTCTGAAGCTGTGCTGAATCAGCCGTTCTGAGAGGACTTCCAAATGTCCTCTAGGACCAAAGCCAGCCCTGTTCAGAGAGAGGACAGCTGCAACGTCCCAGCCTATGTTTGCAGCCTGCAGTCTGAAACAAACACATAAGTAAAGATTTTTTTTTTTTTTCTCAGGTGCTCCACACTCCGCTCCAAACATGCTAACCTGTGTTTATGTATGTGAGCCTGCATGCGGAGCTGAACAGGGAGAATAGAGAGCGGCTCCCTCTCGTATCCTTGCCGTGAATGAGCATCCGGCTCCCAGAGCTCACCGTGAAAGAGTCGATCCAACTCTCCTCTGCGGGCAGGAGGGAGCGGCAAGTGGTCGCCATCTGTGGAATACCTCTCAATGTCGGGCGGAAGGACAAAACTCTCGTCTGACAGCAGATCTCCGCCCATGTCCACCTGGGGGGGGTAAATTGATCTGGATTCAGTCTGGTCTAAAGCCAACATATCACTATATACAGTATATAATTAATGAATATATCAATAAAGTGTTAGTTTACCTGAAAGCCTGACGGGGTTTTGGAGAACAAACCACTTGAGAGTCTTTGAGGCTTGTAAAGAGAGAGGAGAGGTAAATAAGCATGTAAATTATACCTAGATACTATTATTAATAATAATAATAGTAATATCATCTTTATTGTCATTGAAACATACATTACAATGAAATTTGTTCTCTGCTTTTAACCCATCACCCTTGGGGAGCAGTGGGCTGCCATGTGCGGCGTCCGGGTACTTGCATCCTTCTCAGAGTGCAAGTGTGCTGCTCTAACCACTAGTTAGACACTCCACAAAAAGTAGTACCGCTCGAACAGGGATTTGAACCCTGGACCCTCAGATTAAAAGTCTGATGCTCTACCGACTGAGCTATCCGGGCTCTTAGCACCTCTAGTAAAGATGTGTAAACAATCTTAATATTCATTCATCGATTAAGTCCTTCATTTGAGAATTTCCCCAAAACTAAGAATTTGGACTTAGATCTGAGGACTCAAATGGTCATAGAAGTTTTACATTATTGTCCTGAAAGACAAAATGAAGACCTGTTTTCATTTTCATGGCCAGTATTTTTCAGATTCCCGCTAAGAGCGGGGGTTCTGCCTCTTGCTGTTGAGGTGAGGCGATACAAAGGGCTAATCGAGGCACGACGACTGTGTGATTTAAATGTCGTTGAGGATGAATTAACTTTTTTGATTGATTGTCCAAGATACAATGACCTGACAATGTTTATGTTTGAGAAGATTCAGTGTCAAAACCCTGATTTATTCTGGTGTTCAGATGCTGATACGTTGAGTTGGATTTTGAGAAATTAGCAAAAATGGGTGGTTAGACAAACAGCACTCTATTTATCCTGTATAAAATATTGTTTTTGTATTGTTAATCTATGATTACGTCTTACGGGTTTATATGTCTTAGATCATTTAAGGCTGTATGGGCTGGGCACATTGTGTGCATCACACTTAAAAAAACATTTTCATTTTACTGTAGAGTCTATCCTATTAAGGAACTTTTTGTTATAACATTCTCTCAGCAGTAAAATATAGATCCTCTTCTCGCCATGATAACACAGCAGCAGAGAAACAGTCATTAATTACTACAAAACTCTGATGATCCACTTAAAACAAGAAAAACATGAGTGTTATTTTCTACCACTGATTATATTTGCTCAGATATATTGTTAAACATTTTTCTTTTTTTAAGTGAGATTATGAAAAGATGTGAACAGAACACAGAAAATTTAAATATAATAAACAATAACAAATGTCAATAATATAATTATTCAGTTAAATAATAATCACAGTTAATAATAAAATAAAAGCGTTGAAATTTAAATTAAACAAATATATATAATTTTAAGGTAAACATTTAAAAGTTGAAACTCAGAGGTATGTGTTTGATAATATTTTTATAGGGAGTGTGATAAAATGTAATAAATTAAACAGATTTAACTTGACTTCTATTTTATGTACCATGAAATAAGGGGTCGTAAAACTAAAACAACCACTTTGAATAACAAATTTACGTACAATAATCAGAAAACCTTGTGAAAACAGGACAGCACATACCTGAATGACCAAGGCTTCTGCAACAGGCTGCATGAAGGCGGCGTATTCTGGAAAACCATGCAGACTAAAGACTTCTTCCACAGAGGAGCAGATCTTTAGCAGCCGCTGCCCGAGCCACAGGCCCACATCCTGCCTTCCATCTGGATAAGTGACCACACCAGGACCAAACCTCTGGTCACTCTGGTACAAACCCTGTACGTTTGGAAGGAGAAAATGTGTATTTTTATTTATTATTATACAATGTACTTTCTTTTTGGTAACCCAGCCACAAGTGCAGCAAGCTCACCTGGAAGATGGCTCCACCTGGAAAGTTTAAATTACCATATCCTTCCTTCCTGTTTAGGTAGAACTTGCCAGTGAACTTGTGGCCTGTGGGCCAGCAGTACACTCCGTCGCCATGTTTGTAGTCCTTGTAGAAATAGCCCTCATAGTACTACAAAAAAAAAAGAAGAAGTCCAGACCACTGGCAGATAACACAGCTGTAATTTCACATTCCCTACCTCTCCATTCCTCCAACTGTAGCGTCCTTTGCCATGTTTGAAGCCGTCCACAAATTCGCCTTCATACTTTGACCCGTCGGGCCACTCCTGAACACCGAAGCCTTGTCGCCGCTCCTCCCCGACCTCAGCGACTCCTCCGCCGCCGCTTGCGCTCCCTGCCCCCGTGGGGGCTGCCGCACGGTTACAGGTGGACTGCATTTCTACCGTATAGCCTCCACGCCCTGAATTATTTTTAATACGAAGACAAATATGTTAGACTGCAGCTACATATATATTTAAGTTAAGCGGGCTGTTTACGTAGAGGCCAACTTTAGCTGTTTAGATGTCAGATTTGAGGTCTAACTTTGCTGTTAACGTTCGTTGGCATGACAACAGCGGTGCGCGTGGCGAAAGCGGTTCTTCACGCATGCGCGTGGTAAAGTATTAATAATAATATTCATCGGTATTGTACGTAAAATGCAACACAACAAATTTAAATGTAATCAAAATACTAATTTATTTAAATTATACAATTTAAAAAAAAAGTAAATCTCATTTTCTTTCTTAGTTTCTTTCTGGAGATTTATTATCATAGCTTTAAGCTAATAAAAAAAATGCAGCAGCTAGGATACCAACATGAGTTTTTAATAGCCTTTACTTAAGCGTATGTCCATATATTAATCAACATCACTTTATTAGTACACAAATAGGTCAATATTAATACACAAGTAAATTAATAAAAGCAATAAATAGAAACATAACACATCCTGAACTTGCGTACAAGTATTAGCTTGTGCATATACATCAGACGACATTGTCCATGTCATCAACCGGGTCATCAGTTATATAATGCCCCAGGTACTTCACAGCAGCACACACACCAGACAAAGAGAAAACAGGAAATAACTATTTCCTTAATTTCATTAATTATATTACTCCTCTGTGATTTGTACCTGGTGTCAAACTCCTGACCATATTACGGAACCCTCAATAACTGCTGAAGCCAAGCACTACAAGGACTACAAATAACCAAATTATCTGGATACATCACGTGGTTAATTACGGTCCCACCAGTAACGTACTCTGTCCCACAGTCCTGTAGCCACTTTGATAACTCATCCATCCATGTAAACATTGAAAGGACGAGGAGAAAAAATGCTTATTCTAAAAGGAGCCGACATACAGTTATCTCATCTCATGTACATTGGCTGATGAGCAAAGGGACAAAATCCCGACTACTGATTTTTGAACTCCTCTGTTATACAACTTCTCATGATTTACATGATCAAAGGTTGTTGATGCGTCAATAAAACACAGAAGAATTGTGGAATCATGTCTCGTATACAAATCTGACCTCTCCTTTAAAGCAAAAATACACATATCTGGTCCATGTTTAGGTTTAAACTCAAACTGGTGGTCTGACATGAACAGCAAAAATGCTCCATCTTTTTTTTTTTTTATTAGGTTTTAACATCAAAATACAAAACGTGCAAAAATATATGAACAAGATATGTAGACTTTTTTCTATAACCGAACCGAACATAAGTCATACAGAACACATGGATAAGCCTTCCCAAATAAAAGAATGCTCCATCTTTTTCAGGATAATCCTTTCCAGGACCTTGGATAGCACCCTTATTCATTTTGCCAGCTTTATCCTTCATAAAGGGCACTAATATAACATAAAATAAAAGTGAATCAGGCCGACCATGCACTAAAAATCCAGGAGGCCTATATGCTTCATAGACTTGGTTAGGTAATGAATTGCTGCATCAATGTTGCTTTCCCTAGTGTTGATGTGTTAAGGGAGGCCAGCTGCTTCTACAGAGGTCTTCAGGTCATCTGCATTGTTGGGTGCAGTTGGATTGGATAGGTTATTACCTTTTGTACTTACACACACACAGTTTAGGTACATTGGATTTACTCATGCAAGGCTCTCAGTCTGGTTCTATGTATGAAAATATTAAAAGGCAAAAATTAAAATGATAGAAAGTATAATAAAAATACAACATGGGCATAAAAATAAGCTATTGCACAACAAAAGCAGTTACAAACACTTCTATAGCACATTATACAATCATTGTTGCACATTTTGAGATAAATCAGTGGCTGTTGAGGTGAAAAAGATTGTACATCTGATGACAACATTACCCCAAACTGAGAAAGTTTTAGATATCCAGTGATTTAGAGGTTTGCCGTCAGTCATACTGTGGCTGGATAAAAACCTTTATGGAACCTGTTGGGTGTGTGATGACGTCTCCTCTTCTTTTCCCCAGGTTGTTCTGTATGTGCTGAGGTGGTGTCTCTCGTCTTCCTCTTCGTCACAATCCTCCCAAGCCTTGTTGCTTGAGCACCATTCTTCTACCAGTTTTTTACTTCAACTCAACTTTCCATTCACATGCTTGAAAACAGCACTTTGGGAACAGAGAGCTTCTTAAGCAAATACCAAATGTGGCTTAACGTCCAAGCAAGATCAGACACATATTTCTGAAAGACAATTTCTTTTTTAAATGTCTTCTGTAATATTAAAAAACAAATTAATGTTGGGTATTCAGTAGCTGTAACCCTTAATCATAAAAAAACTAACTAAATAAACATTTTAATATTCCTATTGGAATTAAATTGCTGAAATAAATACATTAATTTTAATTCTGCTTTATGGACATGCCCCTTTATCTATACATGTAAAGCTACAATTAAATGCAAAAAAATGTATGCATGAAAACCGAGAAATTTTCTCATGTAATCTAGTTAAGATTTAACCTTAAAAGTCTTTTTTTTTTTTTTACTCCTACCTGCACTTCTTTCTGCCGTCACATAGGTAAATACACAGAACAACTAAACAACACTAATGAGAAAAAGAAGAGTAACAGCTGTAAGAATAATACTTGTATTAACAATAGTATCACTAATAATGGCAAAAGCTAAAGAGTAGTGGTTATAACAGTAGCAGCAGTAATAGTGGTAGCAATAATAAAAGCAGTAATAGTAGTGGTAACAGAACTATTAAAGGTGCATATTACTCCATAAATATGATCACTTCTTGTTGCAGAAGGTACAGATGAACGTTTGTAGACTCTGTGGTGGGCTCAGCTCCTCATAAAGCGGGTGAGAGGGGTTTTCCTCAGGATAGTGTTTATTTTATCAACCATCCTCTTCTCACACACCGACTCTAAACGTTTGCATAACGGCTCTCCTCACCAGCTCATTTACCGCATTGGTCACTCAGGTTTAGATCCCACTTCTCCAGCACACCGAAGCAAAACGTTTGAATTGTCAGGGATAATTAAAAATTAATAGAGTTTGTTTTCAAAAAATGAAAGCGAGTCACTCTTGGAGGGTAGCCTTATCAGGTTATGGTTTCCTGCATAGAGGTCCAGTGAAGCAGGGCCGTTTTAGTTCCTGATGCCAGCGGACCCGTTCTCCTGTAACTGCACTCTACTGTTCTTGCTTACAGTCTCCGGGAAAGATTTTTTTATATTATCTGAAATTCAAAATAGCCAAATAAACTCTGTCAATCAATGTCTAAATATCTTTATGCTGCAATGATTATAATCATTCAGCGAAAATAGAACTAATGGCTGTATTTCTGTAAATGTATCCCTGTGATTCTGGCCTGTAGCTCATTGTATAAGAGGAATTGTGTTCACAAATTTAACGGCACATTTCCCCGAGAGTCTTGCAAGCTCAATTTGTTCCCAGCAAATCATCAGATATAATTTAAGCCCGCCTTCCTGGCGCCGGAATAAATTCAAATGCATTTAACAGGGTTGGATCCAGAATTGTCTAGCTACTCAATTCTACGTTAACCTACTTTACATCTCTGCCGTTATTTGCAAAGCCTTTCAATTTCTCATAGTCTTGTTGATTTGTCCACGTGTATATTTTTTATGCTGCACAGTATTTATTTTTCTTATGCTGTAAATTCGCCTTCACTGTACAACCTCTTTGGTTTTTCTATTTTCACCTTTGTATGAACCTGCCTGTCATGTCCCTGCAGGTACACCTGACTTTCTCCACTGGGGGGCAGCAGTAACAAGTTTTAACCTTTACCAGACAAGCCATTTATCAATATCAAGTTGTTCTTGAAACTTTTCTGGGATTTAAATTTATCTTAATTCATAGTAAGAAAACTGTTCTTTAATCTCCTCCTAAATACATATTAGTTTCAGTTTCTTGTTTGCTTCAAATTATTTTCTTTTTTTTTTTAGTTATTCTGTGTATTTAGCCAACCTATTTTTTGCTTCAAATTCTAAAAGATATTTTGAAATCCAGCTTTTCTGTGTTCAGGTGTTGGGTATGTCTCCATCCTTTTAAGCAGCGCTGGATGATGGTAAAATCATCTCAGACTCCACTCATATTCTTTATTCAGAGTACAAGTTTCTTCCTTCAGGTCGACATCTTAGTGTCCCTGCCTGTAGACTGAACCGCTATAAGAACTCATCTGTTCTGCTTTCCATTACAGCAATAAACAGTATCAAACAGTAAATGGTGAAATAAGAAACGAAACTGACATGCTTCTTTTATGTATTCATTTTTCTTATAACGGATTCTTTATAAAAGGGTCTTTACACGTTTTTTTTTTAAATTGTGAATGTAATGTGACATGCTTCTTTTATGTATTTATTTATTGTGTGTTTCTTCAAACAACAAACAAGGGAAAGTCCTACTAAAAACGGTTGTGAAAGGTTGAACCACTTCATCCATTTATTAGTCAGTTGTTCAATCCAGAAACATGTAAATAATTATATATAAAAAAAACACTCACAGTAAGTGTTTCTAATAAGCGGTCATCAGAAAAGTCAAAATGGCAAAGCAGGAACTCAGTGCATACATACAGTATATACAGCAGCTTTGTGCTTTTATTTTCCCACAACTAAATCCTTATTATCACAGGCTGTTCAACTTATAACATTATCAGCACCTTTCTTTAAGGACAAATGTCCGCAGAATAATGCATTATAGATACTTTCTTTAACAAAAGCTTGCTTTAGTAGAACGAGGTTAGTTAATTATAAAATTGATCCATTTTGTTATAAAGTTACTTACACTAGAGGCAGGTCGTATCCTTTAGTAAAATGAAAACGTAAAGAAAATTCGTCCTCATACCTGCTACTGCAAATCTGCATAAAGCAAAAGAAAAGAACCAGAGGAAGTTAAGCTACAAGCAAATTCCCTTTAGTGACGCCATCAGGAAGCCCAGTTGAGTGTAGCGTGGCGTTGCTTCTTCACTCGATTGTAAAGGTTTCCATTGGACCTTTGCTCAGCGCTTTAATATCCTCCAGAAGACTGGTGGGGGTCAAAATATGAGAAGACCCTGAATAAAAATGAGTGGGGGAAAAAAATAAATCATTAACATCATTCATCATCAACACAATCATTTTTGTGTTAACATAACACAAAAATCATTGCTTCTGAAATATTAATAAAAAAAAAGGATGCTTTGAGTTCTGAGAAGTACCAGCAGAGGGCGTAATAAGCCCTCTGCTGGTAAAAACAGAGTGATGTATGGTCAAGGAGGAACATTTAAGCAGGTTATTAACGCAATACTGAAGGGAACTGGATGACAAAACCAGATCGGCTTTGAAGAAACTGCATTCATTTCACATTTCCAAGAGCAACGCTGCTTTAATACCAACCTACGATGACCTCGCAGGACTTTACCGCCTGGGTGACCTCGTAGGCGCAGCGCATCTCAGAGTAGGTGATACCCCCGATGACGAAGATGATGAGGCGTGAGCCGGTCCGGCGATCGTCCTGGGAAATGGTTTTGTTCCTCTGGCGGGCACTGCAGAGCACAGACATCAAGAGATTTTAGAGAGGAGGTCAGAATATGAGTGAAGATGTAGGAGAACTTGGCTGGAATTAACAGATTTTTCTTTCTGATCAGGCGGTAAAGAACGAAACTAAAATCTGATTCTTTCCTGATTAGTAAATGCATCATGCGTAAGCACTAACACAGAGATATTACACCCAACCACAGAAGGGCTAAAAAAAAAACCTTCAGCACGGACTGTTCTGCAGGCCGAGGCTGTCGTACCTGGCTTTAAGCGTGACGGAGCGCTGCAGCTGAACACGGCTTTCAGCAGCTTCTCTCTACCTCAGTGGATGTGGTTGCTTTTCAAAAACAGCAAAGATCCCCGAGAACGCGTGAGACAGCAAACTCAGGTCATCAACGAAATGTAGACTTGGGAAAACCACAAGGGTTATTTCTCTTTGACATTTCCTGACAAGAAAATTACTGCAAGCGTCCTTGCTCTATCCAACTCCCCCACAAGCCTGCGTGCGCCGATTGCTTGAGCTGCGAGTAGCTGTTTCGGTACATTAAGGGATGTGTAGAGTATAAGGCTGAGCATAAAAATCAATACAAAGATTAATATCCATGTTTTTAAAAACGATTTAATATCAATATTCTGGCTTTCAAAATCGATATACCTCCCGACCACTAGGGGGCGTTATTACAGCGCACCATTATTGTTCACAGCAAGGAAGTGTAAGTGAGACGAATTTGCAGAACAGCCGACAGGATTTTAGAAGCGCCTTCGTCCCTAAAATCAGACGTTTGGTCATATTTTTGGTTTCTGTGATATGTTAAATGCTTTGTACCAAATGCATTTTATTTTCCTGTTAATATATCAGGGTTCAATAAATTGAACATAAATATAATATTTGGCTGATTTTGTTGATTGAATGACTTTGAGCATTAATTTGAAAAAGAAAAATATCGATATTGGAGTCAAATCAAATCAAGCTGAGCTATGTATGGAGAATCGTATCGAATCGGCTCATCCTAGGGTGAAAACGTAACGATAACCTGAGATCGGACACAATACGGTTTATTATACATTAGTTAACGTAGCATCAAAGTATAGGTCAATCTGGCAGAAGATCAGCTGATGCTAGTTCGTCATCGATCACTAATTAAGAGTGTTATTCTATCATTATTTTGCCTAATATCAATAACATGTTACCTGTTTGCCAATGTCCCTTTGATCTTGTTGCTTTAATGTTAAAACATTTGACATGAATGTGAGCAGACTGCACACTTCACGATTTCTCCGAGTAGCAATAGAGCATTTTATTCATGGTTGACCCACCTGACGGCGCCGGAGCCGTTCCAGGCAGCGGGGCACTCGGACTGGTGCGGCCACTCTCTGGTGTCCAGTTTGTTCTCCACGGCATCCTGAGGGTAAACGGGAATAAAATTATCCAAATCAAACCAAGGCCCACTTGGTTAATCGAGAATTATCCGTTTTTACCACATTTTTAAATCACAGTTAATTCCAGCCCTGATTACTGCCAGACCTGCAGAATCAGGAAATCAAAACAGCAGAACCTGTCTGACAACACGAAGTAGGCTGAAAGGTGTCCTGATCTAAAATGCTGACCAAAAACACCACAGCAGCCTGTCTTACATTTACTTAAAAAACTCAAAGATCCCCAGTACCTTTATAAAAACATCCATTGGGTTGCCCAATACTGATCCAATACATACCAGCAAGTCTACCTCTGAATGGCTAAAAAAGGTCTAGTCAAAGTCTGGCCTTGATTGAGAGTCTGTGGGATGACCTGTAATAGACTGCTTATGTTGAAAAACCCTCCAATGTGTCTGAATTAAAACAATTCTTCGAAGAAGCCGGGCTCAAAATCCCTCCACAGAAATGTTAAATACTCAATGGCAATAGCGGCAAATAGTTGATGGTAACTGTTGTTGCAAAGGGTGGTACAACCAGTTTTCAGGTTCAGGGGTATTATCTGGGTATTTCTTATACTTGTGAATGCTATATGGGTAATACAAAAACTAGGGATGGGGCCGATCCGATCCAGTATCAATATCGGGCTCCAATACCAACTTTTTTTTTTTTTTTACGGATGGGACATTTCCGATCCAGAAGCTGCGTCTGTGCTTCCAATGTTTTATGCTGGAAAGCTGCTCTGCTAGCATGCTGCTAACTGTGGAAAGGATTTCCTGAACGGAGCCGAGTTCCTCCAGCCTCTCATGACGAGATCCGCTTCCGCTTTTTTTTTTTTTTTTTCCCCACAGGTAGCAGCCAGCAAACAGAGACGCACGGAGCCTAGCGCCGTGGCTAACACTGCGTGGAGATATGTGACACCAGAAACACCGGAAAGAAAGGCCGCGACTTACAATCTCGCAAAGCCATCGTACCGAGAGGTGAAGGCTCCGCCGCGACCTACAAATACAACAAACTTTAACATCCGAAACAGCGCCCACTGCGGAGCACTGAGATGTTTTAGCCCAGGGGTGTTAAACTCATTTATTCATTAAAGAAGCACCCTTAGACAGTTTATCTGCAAAATAAGTTGATATTGGGGTGAGTTGTACTTTAAACTCCTGATTCTGCATCACTTTTTAACTTTTTGGACATTTCTGGGTTGTTTTAACATTTCAAGACAGCAGCAAAGTGAAAAAAAGAAGGAGGGAGTAAACGATCTTTTATGCTGCACGTCGACTTTTACGACCTAAACCAGCACAATCGTAAAGAGGAAACAAACCTCAGGAAAAAACAAATAAGCAGAAACAGAACTGAGGCTCAAAGGGTGAATTTTGTCACACTCCTCCTCTCAGTTCCCCATTCATGTCTGCAGGGTGGGTTTGAGCAATCTTCAGACCAGAGCTGATTCCCATTCTTGGCTAAACGACCAGATGCTAAATTAATAGCTGGCAGAAAACCTGACGCTTTGTGGATTCCTCTGTCTCAACAGTGTGCCCTCACTGACCTCCATCACGTCCTTGATGACTGGAGTCCATCTTGAAAGGTTGTACGTCTCCTCTTGGGATCGATCGCGTCGGCTCGGCTTGCGGGAAAAGAAACTGGGCTGAACGGAACAGGGAGAAGAAGAGTAATGACGTGAAACGGAGACTAAAAAGGCTCGTTTTCCTGCTCAAATCGCAGCCTTCGGTCAAGAGGCGCCAACTTCCGACGTCCTCCACATACCGACGAGATGATGGAGACGCCCAGCTCCTTCCAGTTCAGGATGAACTCTCGTTCGTCTTCGATTTTAACGTGCTGGAGAAATTTGTTCAAGTTCTCGTCCGTCGTTCCTGTTTGCATAAAACAAGGCAGAACGAAACCAATCAGGTGAAGGCAACATTTCACTAAGCTGCATCTGTAAAGAAGAAAAGTAACAACAAATTTAGCATTCATGCTGTCCAATTTGTCCAAACGGCTGAGGTTTTTACAGGGTGAGAGGAATGTCTTACCATTTAGACTAAAGATGTAGAGCAGCACAGCTCTGATCTTGTCGTGTTTGCTGTACGGATTAAGCAGCACGGGCAGCAGGGTCCTCATGGGGTCTTTGACCTTCGCCCCGTCCACGTCAGAACCAACAGCCAGGTCCTACACAGGAAACCACAGCATATCCAGCATCCTAAAATCAGTTAATCTAACCATTTGACAAGGTGAACGTCGGAGCTGGCGACAGAAGAGCACAGATTTCCACGTGATCATACACGACCAGCCCCTTTTGGAGCTAAAGTGAGCTCGGTAATGTTAAAAGCATGGGTTGTTTCCCCACAGCACATTTTGAAACTTGATTTTGCGTTGGGCCCATAGCGAAATTCAGGAACAGAAACAAAAACTATGGTCCAAAAGTACCTCTGTGGACACGTACTATCAGCTAAAGAAGGGAACAGAGACAACTGAGCCTTGCACATGTTTGCAAAGTATAGCATGTAAGTTCACACTGACCCTGGTTCTGCTGGAGGTTCTCCTCCCTGTTAAAGGGGAGTTTTACTCTCCACTGTCGCTTCATGCATGCTCAGTATGAGGGATTGCTGCAAAGCCATCAACAATGCAGACGACTGTCCACTGTAGCTCTACGCTCTTTCAGGAGGAGTGAATGCTGCTTGGAGAGACTTGATGCAACCTGCTGCGTTTCCTTAGAGAGGAAACTTTCTCACCAACCTGGAGGATCTGATGGAGTCTGACTTTTTAAAGAGCCTTGAGATGACGTTTCATGAATTGGCGCTATATAAATAAAATTTAATTGAATTGTTCATCGACTCGTGGTTTTAGTAGGATTCAGATAATTAAGAACAGAAATTAGAGCTATTTAGAGCTGTCCAAGTAATCCAATTTGCACTTTTTTTCTCTCCATACAATCCTAAAAAGAAGTAATCTGTAAAAAAAAACAAAAAACAACAACAAAAAAACAAGAACTTAATTTTAACACTTTCTACTTCCCTCAAGACTTCCATGGTGCAGAATCCTCGTCCTAATCTCATGCATTTGTGTTTTTTTTCTAACCGGCTGACACCTGTACAACGACATTCATGTTCTTTTGACCATATTTGTCCCAGCAGATCCATGCCCGTCTGTGCGATGTAACCTACTTAACCTGGCCTTCACCAAAAGGGAGAGCAGAGTGCAGCTGAAATATATGTTGTAAATCCCTACGTAGACGTTCGAAGCAAAGTTTGAAATTCGTGAAGCCGGAGAAAAGGGTTTCTGTAAATTCAATCCACGCTAGTTTACTCTAAGGCCTGGACGAGCCAAATGATCAAAGAGTCGTATGAAAACAGAGAGGAAGAGAGCTACGCTAACGTTAGCCTGCAACCTCTGCAACTTTTATGTTGTAGAGGTTAATAGACTTCACAGCCACACACACACAATCACATAATATATTGTGCATGTATTTGCTCCTGGCTTTGTTCAGAATAGAAACAGTCTGACATGCGCAGCCATCAAGTTTCCCTGAAATAAAACCACAGAAGAAGAACTTCCGTCTTTGCTAAACAATAAAAGAAATAGTAAACAAAGCATTATTATACGAGTTCGTTTGTCGCCATGGTCTGGACATATTTCTAATTAAGGTTGAAGCGTTACTGAACAAATTTTAGTTTTGAGCTCTTTAAATGTTTTGAACAGAAAGGTTGTATCGGGATCCATGACAGTTTTCCTTCCAGACGCATTTCCGCCACTCGCCAACGTGGAAATACGTCACGTTTACGTCGGGCGCACGTGGGCAGTGCGCCACATTTGGAATAACTTGAACCTGACAAGCGTTTATATGCACGATGACCGGATTATCAATTGGCATAAACCACCCCTCTCATTCGGATTACAATTTCATTCCGATTGATCTTAATCCGATCATCATATTCCGATCGGCGTGTTCACATGACGCATTTTTATTCCGATCACTTTTGTCCATGTAAACGCAGCTAATGATGGCGCTACATGTGTTTTAGAATATGTGAGAACATCAATAAAGGGGCGCTTGGGCAGTGATTCTCAGCACATTCAGGGCATCATTTTTAACAGCCCACCTAGTAGTAAAACATCGAGTATTGCTCCTTTAACACTGAGCCTAATTTTGGCATCTTGTGAATGCGCTCCCATTTCAGAGCAAAGTCTATCGTGGGTGTAGAGCAGGAAGAGAGCTGAAGCTGTCCTTTGGGACACTTCTCTGGTTTTGGCCCAGAGGCTCAGCAGTTACTTCCTGACGGAGCTGTGAGACGGGTGGACAGTGGGTCACCTGCGATTCACTGATGTCTCATATACCTGAACTCTGATTAACAATCACAGTTTCAAAATGGACAACAGTGGCGACGTGCGTCCAGACGGACCTGTTCCGCTTTGCAGAGTTTCTCCACATTGTTTGAGAAATGCTTCATGCAGTCCTCGGCCAGCTGCAGGTGGATCGTTTTCTGAAATCATGAAGATAATAAGACAGTTTTAGTTTTGCAGTGACATTGAGACGTTTATCATAGAGGCAGTTCTTTGACCCGTGTATTATTCACCAAGATAATAATGACCTCCTACGTTCTGAATCACTGGAAAACTGTAAAGTATTGACTGAGTACCTCGTTCAGCTGCTTACGGAATGAAGGCATCTTCTTCATCATCTGTGCCAAGTTGCTTATTGTGATCTGAGAGGATTACATGGAAGCTTGAATCAGCAAACTAATAATAATAATAAAACAATCTGAGTAAAGTTTAAAAGAGACGAGAGGCTGATGCACGACAAACACTCCAGCTCTTCACCTTCCCGTCGGGCTGCTTCTTGCTGGCGGATATTTCCTTCACCATCTTGGGGATCTGTCTATAACGAGATGAAAACCAAGCAAAGAAATGAGAGAGGACAACAGAACCAGGACACCGCGACACGCTGAATGTGTCGGGAGACTTACTCTATGGCCTCAGCGATGTGTCTGTGCCGGAGCTTCACCCACAGCATGTCGTCCTCGTTCAGCAGAGCTTCCTTCTCCGAGCCGTCTTTGGACCTGTACCTGAAGGCAAGAGCGTCCGCACAGCTGCTTTTAGCCACCTGCGACCTGCTGGGACTCAGGAAACCGTGCGGCGTTTTGGTAAAGGTCTACCTGTAGGTGTCGTTCTGGATATCAATGAGATCGTAGGCCATGGCCTGGTAGGTGAGCTCATGGAGGATGGGGCTTACGGGGTCGAAACCTCTTTCTACAATCAGCAGCTGGGCCGGGGTTTTCTCCTGTGGGCGGAGAGAAAGTCAAAGCATTAGAACGTCAACTTTAACAGTGAAACGTACTCACAAAAACACAGTTTATTGTCTGGTTTACTAAAGCTAAAGCAGGTTTAGTAAAAAATTAACTAACTAAACGAGTGCCCCAAGGCTCTGTTTTGGGGCCTCTACTATTTACTATCTATGTCAGGGGTGTCAAACTCATTTTGGTTTAGGGGCCGCATTCAGCTTAATCTGATCTCAAGAGGGCCACACGAGTAAACTCATTGCAAGATTAAATAGAATTAATTAAAGTGGACTTGTTATTGATTTTTATATTAAATGAATTTCACTTTTACACAATATATTATGAATAACCTCAGCGTTTTTAAGAAAAGTGTGTGCAATTTCAACAATACTTTTACTCAATTAAACATTTACTTGTACATTATGCATAAGAACTGAACACAGTGATTGCACAATGTTGAAAAACATTTATTCACATTTTTTGGAACTTAAAAACACTGTCCTGCATGACAAAATACATCAAACAGATAAAAATTAAGAAATTATTTAAATTTTTCCACACCTGAAGCTTAATCTGCAAATTAAAACAGCGCCCCTCGTGGACAATATAGGGACTGCATATTTTCAATTAAACGAAGTACATGTTTTTTTTTCAATAATTGTTTTTATATCATTCTCTTCCTTTTATCTCCTCTTTCTTTCACCTTTTCTGTTTTTCTTCTTGTTCTTCCTTTCCTCTCCTACTTTCCAATTGTAGTGTCCATATCATTTAAGATATTCCCCGCATGAATCATAATAAAACTATTCACATTCATAAATCAAGAGGAGCACTATGGCAAAAGCAGTACTGCTCCACTTGTGAAAGTCAAATCTGATGAGCTCTTTTTGGCATTAAGACAACAATTCTTATTGCCACATTGCCAGAAAGGACACTGGAAAAAAAAAAAAAAAAAAAAAAAAAAAAAAAAAATTATATATATATATATATATATATATATATATATATATATATATATATATATATATATATATATATATATATATATTTTTTTTTTTTTAACAATGATAATGCATTTAGCCACAGGGCCGGACAAAATTGTTCGGGCCGTATGTTTGACACCCCTGATCTATGTGAACAATGTTGGTCAGGATCTTATAGACACTAACTACCATTTTTATGCTGATGACATGGTTTTTTACAGTTTTGGAAAAAACCCTAGTGCGTGTGTCGTTACGTTACAAATTGCTTTTAATTTGGTTCAGCACAGGCTTTAAAAATTAGATCTTTTTTTTAAATTCAAATAAAAGTAAAATGATGCTATTTTCAAGAAAAAAATACAAAATTGCAAAATAGCTATCCTCTTATCACTTTGCATGGGTCAGAGATAGAAAGGGTTCAATCTTTTAAATATTTAGGAATTTTAAGTGATGAAAATCTAAATTTTAAACCTCATGTTGAACAATTGATCTTCAGGAATAGACTTTGTTTCTCTTTTAAGTCAAAGAAGAGACTGGTAGCTGCAATGTAATCTATATTAATGCCCCAGATCAAGTTTTAAAAATGTTAGACTCAATTTACCATGCCTCCCTACGATTTATCACAAATTGTAAGCCTCGCACACACCACTGTGAACTTTATATACGTGTGGGCTGGCCAGCATTAGAGACACGTAGACTCACTCACTGGTATATGATCATTTATAAGGGTATTCTGCGTCTGCTCCCCTTATACCTCTGTGAGTACATTCAACCAAGAATGGCTGGACTGTATTCTCTACGTTCTCAAGAGTCTCTGCTTCTGTCTGTACCTAGCATCCGCACTGAAGCTGGAAAGACAGCTTTTCAGTACTCTGCCCCCACAGCATGGAACAATCTTCAGAAAGACTGGAAGTTGAAGGATTTGATTCCGATCGGACATTTTAAACGATTGCTCAAAGGTTTGGAAATGAGATCTATGGTTTGTAACTGTTATGAAATTCTAATTTAGATAGATGTTATTGTAAACTGTAATGTAATTTGTAATGTAATCTTTTGCCGCCATCTTGGTCAGGACTCCCTTGAAAAAGAGATTGTTAATCTCAATGGGACTTTTCCTGGTTAAATAAAGGAATAATAATAATAATAATAAAAGCTAATAGCAAGCTTCCAAGTAAAAGAGTTAGAGCTTTATTGTTGTCATTGTTTGATACTCTAGTATACCCCCTTACAGTAAAACACGGTGGACAATAAAACAGCCTTCTGTTTAAGTTTTCTGGTCTTTATAACTTCCTAGGTGAACTGTAATGTCTTTTAAACTGTATCTAAGTAAATATTTTAATCAGCCAAAGAATAAAATTGTTACTATCATGAAATATCTTCCTTAGAAAATAGCAACAAATAAAATGTAGTTAATCCTGTTGAAAAGTAGTGAGTTTTATATGTTAAAAATAAAAGTAAAAATGCTCCAGCAACACCATTTCCAGAATAGCAGACTATGACAAGGTTAATTAAAGGGGAAACCTCCAAAAACACTGTCTAAAAAAAGTTGCTAATTAAATCATTTGATTTATACATCAAAGTAATCAAAGTAAATGCATTTGATTTGCTGATAATGGATTTGTTATAGAACCAAGCACAGTATTGACCTGGTCAAATAATATGGACTATCGATAGCAAACTTAGATCAATTAATGAAGAAGCACATAAATTTTTTTTACCTTCCTCTGGTGTTAGCTTTCTGCTGCCATCTGTAGTGTTAGCGGGTCATTTTGGACCCGTGTATTAAATCAGCCATAAAATACCCTAAAAACAATCTTTTATCATCCAATGTTTTCTTAACTCTTGTTTAGCTGGTTGGGCTCCCTTATCCATGAAAAGATTGGTATTAATATTTTTTTGTGGCCCCCTGGGCCTTTGTTTTAACAGCATATCTTCTCCTCATTGTTGCGTCCTGTGAATTGGAGATGTGTACTCTGCAAGTCACCACCTCTACACTCAAATGGCTTGACAAGCCTGGACATGTCTCCCTTTGTTTGTTCTTGCAAAAAGGCAAAGAGAAAAGCCCCTAAATGAAGCTCAAGTGGTTGGAGGAAGAGGCTGTTGGTTGACTGTGTGTTCATGATTTAATTTTGGGCATTTTTTATTGTTTTATAATAGAAAATTTTAACTGGGTCACAAATGACCCGAACACCACAAAAGTCATTTTTTTCACCAGAGCACTTTATAATTTAGTAAAAAAAAAAAAAAAAGATTTTACTTTGTTTAAATGGAAGTCCATGACAAAGTCAAAAAGTTTCAACTCAAAAAACAAATGTATGAAGTGCTTTTATGCATGTTAAAACTCAAAACGGGTCCGTCGGGACCCTAACACCATAGGAAGGTTAAGAAGTGTCCCATATCACATAAAACCAAGATGCTTCAGTTGATGTTTTTTTTGAATATTACTGTTCATTGACCTAATGATCCTCAGATTTCTGGGAAAACTTCTGCTTCAAGGCAAGGGAATGAATCTCGACACGTACAAAGACGGGCGTGAAAAACAAGACTCCACTACGACACTTAGGTTCAGTCCCAGGGCTAGGACCTGGCCCACTTCCTCTGCTTTCTTTGTTCTGCCGGCTCACCTTCTTCTTCCCGGTGTCGTCCAGCTCGTAGTGTCTGGCCAGCTTGTTGTCCACCAGCTCTGCCAGAGTTTGGGCGTTCGGCATGTTGCTGTCGCTGGACACAACACACGGTTTTATGCAGGAGTTATGTGTGAGTTTTAACATTTAGAGGCTTTAACTTTGCAGGCACACAACCAATGTTCCTTGTGCTATGAAAGGAGCCATTTGGAGAAGCATTTCAGTCATTTGCCACCACATTGATGTATTTATTGCCCAACAGTTTCGGGGCAAAACCACATTTATAGACAGTATAATTTTCATTAATCAGATCACAAACACTTATATGTGAGACATTCTCTTTTATCGAGAATGTTTTATACGCCGTTTTATATTTATTTAGGCTTTTTATCTCCACTATCAAAAGGCATTGCTTGGATGTTTTGGAGCGGGGTTCTACTGAGTTTTTATTAGTAGACAGTGTCCTAAAGAATGTGCAAAGCCATCTAAACAACTACTGATTCAATAAACTAGAAAAAATAAAAGTTTAGACTAAAGAATCAGACTGATAAACCAATTAGCTTGATGCTTTTCTAGAAAAATCAGAAAATAAATCTCGTAGAAACTTGAGCGACCACCAACTTATTAAGCTTTGCCCGGCTCTCCTTTTGCACCAGAGCATAAAAATCTGAGGTTATTTGCGCTGATGAGCTAATAATATGTAAAGAAAGGTCAGAAATTAGCGACTTTCTCTGATGACGTTAAACAACGAGCAGTTAAGAGCGGAGTCGCTCCGTGCTGCCCCTCCTGCATCTGTTACGGACCATAAGAAGTACCTCCTACACGGTTTTCTACAAGAAAAACAGGCCACTGATTGGGAAGTCATTAGGGGCAAAGCAGGGCAACCTATTACTGCAACTTAGTAGGGTAAAACCACAGTTTTGCAAAAGAAAAAAAAAAAAAAAAAGAGGCATGCCTGTTAGGTGTTAGGTGGTTAGAGTGCAAGCTAGCACACCGAGTCAATAGCCAGATAATTAAGGTTCAGCTTGTTCCACTCCCAGTGTTACTGTATTAAGAGGAAATCTGCGAAAACTGGTAAAATTCTGCGCAATAATAAGTACCTAAATACTTCCACAATTGTGGACATCAGCAGATATTATAATCCACACTGCAAAAACGGAACTAAAAATAAGTAAAATGTTCTTAAAATGAGTATGTGTCCTTGATTTGAGCAGCTAAATAAGATGATCTGCCAATGGAATAAGATTTTTGCACTTGAAATAGGAACAACTCATCTCCATCGTCTTATTTAAAGTGCAGGATGTCTAAATATCTTGTTTTGGGGGTCAAAGTACTAATTAGTGCAATCTACTGTGATTTTTCAAGCTGTATGCAAATGAAATTTCGTTCTGTACGCACTTTGTGCATACAAAATGACAAATAAAGCTATCTCTCTATCTATCTATCTATCTATCTATCTTATTTTTAGGCCTGGTTTTGCACTGTAACATCCCAGCTCACACTTCCATTACATTAACCTCTCATGAACCTAGAGTTTTCTAAATTATTCTAACTAAAAGGGACAGATGGGTAATTCCTTGTCAAAAGACAAGCCTAACAAAAGATGTTCTCTTGCTTAGGGCCTGCGGTGTGCTGTAACCCAAGCAGAGAACCTGACTCTTCTTCTCTCTGACTTACTTCTTGTATCGGACCCCCGGGTTCTCGTTCAGCGTGGCACACAGAGTGACGAGCTGGTCCGCCAGAGTCTCCAGTGTCCTCCTTTTGTCCTGGCTGTGAGGACTGTAGATTCTTCGGAAAGCCCCCGGATTGTCACACGTGAACACCTTTAAAAAAAAAAAGCGACAAAGTTGTATCCAACAGCACAGACGCATTTCTATAAAAATAGATTATCACCAAAATGCATTTTTTTCCCCCCCTAAAAGTTTTCATGTTAAATAGTGAAACTCTTTAGATTGGTGACACACATTTCAGCCGTTCCTGCCTGATAATTTTTGATGATAGACTTAGGGCTGGACGATAATTCAATAACGATATATATGGATCGATAGACGTATATCGATGATAGAAAAAAAGGGTCAATAAAAAGTTCAATAGAATAAAAGTTTTCCTTCCTTATGCATTTTAGCCAGCAGACCCAGCAAAGCTCCGCCCCCTTCAGAGAGTTTAGAGAGCATGCATTCTTTTTTCAAAAACTTGTAGTTTTGGTAAAAAGTTGTTAAAAAGTTCAAAAAGTAAAAAGGGTTGAGTTTGAATTCAGTGTGCTAAGCAACAGCATAAAACGCTCAGGGCTGCACTTAAAATATGTTTTGAATTTGTTGATAATTATCGATCAATATGATTTCTATTTTATCGACATGTTTTTTTTTTCTATATCGTCCAGCCCTAGATTGACTCGCAGCTAATGAAAGAAAACAAAAACAAATTCAGCTTCTCAGAAAATAAGAACATTCTATAAGAATAAAGAAGGATTTAAATAAAGCTACGGCTGCCAAATGAAAAATATCACCCAAAACTATAGAGTATACGCAACCAACACTTGATTGAGGGTGAATTAGTGCATCACCGCAGCTGAACATGGAGGCTATCATCCTGTAGCTCTGCTGTGGTGATGCTTTAATGCTGGTCTTTAGCTCATCTGCGTAATCTGATAGTAAAACGTTTCTAATGTCTGTGAGCAGAACGGCTTAAAAGATGCAGCGGCTGTAGTCTATGTCTGCGTGTAATGGATCTTGTAGGATCTTGTGATTCTGCAGACCGAAAAACTGCCTTAAGAACAGTTTTCTCTATCAAAATAATATTTTTGGCTTTATGTAATATTGTAATGCTCTGAGAAACTAGCAGTTTTTATTAGCTGTTGGTCTACCTATATGATTAAGCATCGACATTGGTGATATTCTGAAAAAGCTAATGAGAAATTACAGAGGTATTTTTTCAATTCTTGGATTACTAAAATACATAAAGCAGACAGTAACTGTTCTTAAGCCAAGAAGTTACATCATAACAACGCAGCCAACACCCAGAAAAGTCTCCGTAAGAGGATTAAAATGTCTTCCTCTGCAACTGCAACATCTAAAAACATTACAGTCTCTTAATTCCTCATTTTACTAGGAATAAAAAAAAGAGGAAATAGGACTTTAAAATGAATACAAAAACCATTCAAGCTGCAACCGTTTACCTGTGCTTCTTGTGGTAAGAAGGAAATGTTTATTTCCTTGCAGACACGTATGTACCTTGCACAGTAAAGCTTCATGTTGTTAAACAGGTCATCTGGGCAGTCTGTGGAAGTCAGACAAAAACACGTCAGGGTCTACGTTGATCATGTCACCAGGAAATGTGTCTTAAGAGTAATTTATACGTCACGTACAGTCTGTAAAATAAACATAAGCTGATTTGTATTTAGGTTTGGGCTTGAAGTCGGCTATGAAGGCATCCACACACTGTTGAAACAAAAACAATTTAGTCCTGAAAGCAGAATTTACTAAAAATAAAATCTTACGTCATCCTCTAAATTAGGGTCACATCAGTTGTTATAGCAAACCTTGGAGGTCGGCGTCATGAAGTAGATGGCCTTCATTTCAGGAACAGGTTCTCTGCTTTTGTACAGATCCTCCACAACTGAACAGAGACAACATTTAACGTAAGAAGCAAACATCGGACAACAGCCAACACACACAGTCTTCACTCAGTTCTGTGCCCGAATGTTCTACTGCAAACATCATAACCTACTTGTTATTCTTTCTTCTAACAGATCTGACATTTTGCAGCATGACGCGAGAAGCTTGGCGGTAAATGGGTCCAAAATTAGTATCTGTGAAGAGAAATCCAAAGCAACCACTTAATACCATTTCTCACCTATAGCACTGTTGTGTAGTTTTGTTTGTTTTGAGTCAAATTAGCCCATTTTCCGCAGAATTTCCTTTAATTTAAAGATCTCTTTTGGGTTTTTTTTATCCGGGTAAAAGAAATCCTGTCTCTTTTCTATGCTCTGAAATTGCACATGACACATAGAGACTGCACTACACCTCCAGTCCAGTGGGTGGCGGTAATGAGAAACTGAAGGCCAAACAAGCAAAGCCTGTATCCTGCCATTTGTTCATGAAACAAGATGGAGAACGCACAACTGGCGTATGTAATCGTCTTTTAATCACAAGAAGTACAAAGAAAACAACACACAGCTCTTAAGGACGTGCGTATTTACGCTACGCCTAAATTAGGCTGACGTTCTAATTTCACACGCTTATACGCTCATGTTTGGCAAGGAGTAAACAGGAAAACAACATCCTGTCTCAAAGCTCACTTCCAAAAGTACCTCATAATAATAGTCGAGTTGCAGTTCGGCCACAAGGTTGTAAAGTCACCTTGTTGTTGACGCCACTAATTGATGCTTTTTCTCTCGCATCACCTCGTCAACTAGCAGGAGGAAGACCAAGGTGCGCCTTCTATTTGGTGCTCTTTCCAAGTGGTGAAGGTTCTTCTCTGCGCAGAAACACGTAGCTGTGGAGCGTGCTTTGCAGCTTTTGGTGTAAGTTTCGACTTTTTAAAAAAACAAACAAGTGCGGAAGCTACGCCACGTGACATTATGCGCCCAGTGTATTTACTGCTTTAAATATGGCAGGTGAGAGGAAGTCTGAATACCAATGATTGTTGCTCAGCATGTAACCCCACCCCTTAAAAAATTAAGGACTAATCTGAAAGTCCTTCCCTCAGACCAAGATCTTTTATCTGGGATGGGAGAAATTGAAATTACTGGAGTAAAAAACACACTGAAACGCACAGAAGTCTTTCAAGCTGAAAGTCCCTGCTGCGGAAAAGGGTCTAATAACTAAAACCTGACCTGGAGATTTTCTGGTCATGCATTTTCAAGTCAGGAGTTGCTTCCCTACCTTCCATACTTCAGATTTTTTGCAGTCTGCAATTATTGTGTCTTTTATCCCTGCAGAGATACAAAAAAATATCAGGAATCACACTTGAGCTCCAACATCAGGTATGTGGTCACAGATGGATCTAGAAAGCAAAAAAAAAAACAAAAAAAAAACAGCAACAACCTGCACGGTTTCTAAATACGCCTTATAATCGATACATGACAATCATGACCAAAACAAATGCTCTCATTAAGCTTAATTAAATACTTTTGTGTGGTGTGTATGTTTTTAAACGGTTACCAGAAATGCAAGGCTTCACTTTAGAGATTTTACAAGTATACAATGCTTTTGCAAAAGTCAACAATTTTAAAGATTCCCCCCCCCCAAAACTCTAAACTTTCTACTCAACTAGACTTTCATACGACAAATGCAGCACGTCTATAAAAAGCAAGAGCTCTTTACATATAGATCTTAGAAACACAAAACCTTGGTCTCATACCGTCCCTACAGTTTAAAGTGCTTTTACAGAGATCTCAGAGAATGTACTGGATTGCTCCCCTCCCTTCCTGCTGCTGCAAACTGCTGGACTGCTGCTTGTCCATTACTCTTCCCTCTCTTGCAAACATGTTTTTTTTTTTGCAAAGGTAAAAAAAGCCTTGAGTGGAAACAAAACAAGTGGATGGCCTGACTATTAAGCCAGGTTGTTTCAGCTAGTCTTTGTGTTTTGTAAAGCATCTTTGAGTGTCCAAAAAAAAGAGCTATATAGGCTTGATGTATTATTATTATTATTATTATTATTATTAATTATAGATGGGCAACTCTATAATGTAACTGAAAGAACTATAAGGGTGATAAGGAAACAAAAAGGTACAAATACTAATACATTTAATCAGGTTTATTTAATACCTTTGCTTCCTTCTATGCATCAAATGTTATCTGTAACATTATTAGAGCTTTGTTATCAATATATTATTTTAGCAGCAGTGGGAATAATTGTTGCTTTTCTCTTTCATCTCTGCAGGTCGTCAGAAACCGGCTAATACAGTCTTCCCAGGACCAGAAGTAAAAAAAAAAAAAAAAGGGGGAAGGCAGCACTGTCATTTACAACAGCTGTTGACTCGAAAGTCTCACAAATGAACCACTTCTCGATCCCCAAAAGGTGATTGAAGCTTATGTTTAAGATTAAATAAAAATTTTAACATGTGTTTATTTTCCTGCAATTGTTTTCAATGCATCAAGGTTTCAGTTATTTTAATTTCTGTCCTTTGATTCTCTGTAAAGTGCTTTATCTGAGTGCAATCTCAGTCTGTACAACAATTACTTGCACTGTCTCTCAGACGCTAATGACTATTTGATCACTTTCAGATTCTATGGGATTTTGGTTTAAACAATCCTTATGTGAATCAGCTGCTGTTGCTCTATTCATTTTAACTTTTCATTTTCTCAAAATATGTTGCTTCCCTTCTGCTGTAAACCTAGAGCTGGAAGATATCCCCCAAAATTTATATATATATATATATATATATATATATATATATATATATGAAAAATACAAAGCCCAGAAAAACTGCCAAGAATAACCACAACAGATGCCTGTACAAACTTGACAATTACTTTACAATTACCATATTTATAAAACTCCTCCAATATAACATTTTAGAAATATCTGCATTAAAAATTAAAGCAGATAAAACAACTACATAAAACTCTGAATGTCAGTCAGAGATACAAATGCAGTAATCATAGACAATCATGGATATTGAAACATCAGAAATGTCATCTAAACATTTTGGAATAAAGTTAAGATTCCGATATATAGACACTGAATTATTGTCTACCCCTATGTAAAGCTTAACTTAAAATGTTCTACTTGCTTTTACCACCGTCAAACCCTGATTTTAATAAAAGGTATTTCTATTCTATTTAAAATAAAAATAAAATACACATTCTTATTGAGGATTTGTGTGGAAATACTTTGGAATTATGACATTTTGTGCTTATGACAATCCATCCAAACTGAAATTGCAAAAAGCATCGTCTCAGTTTGCTTAAAGATTCAACAGAAAAACGTTTACAACAATTTTTTTTAGATATCGTTTTAACCCAGAGTTCAGATTTCTGTCGATGCACAACAGAACTAACTTCTAATATTAACATAAATCATTCTGTTTTGTCAAAACAAAGGACCAGGAAAAGTAAAAACCCTCCCGGGTATTATTTTAAACATATTTTTTTTTCCGTCAACCTCTATTATTGACTTAACATTGTTGACATATTCATTCAGCTTTAAGGTCAGTTAGGGTGACAACAGGACATGACTACTTCAACGCTGTCAGACATGGATCCAGCCGCACTGCTTTCCCCCAAAAAGCCTTTTAGAAGCAAATAAACTCAGCATCGTGTTGCTTTGTTTCCACAGCGGTGCTGATTTTTATTTCCCAGGAAAGCTGTGAAGGTGACAGCAAGTTTGTTTCTGTCAGTGGCGCTTTATTTTTCCAAAAAGGAAGAAGGTGGGGCTCAAAGCGACACACAAAGTGACCTCACACCAGCTGCTTTGGGAGAAAAGTAATAAAAAGAACCTATATAATCATCGAGTCTCATAAAAGTTTAGTATAAAAACGCTAAAACTGCGAGGGAACTTACTTTTCCAAACTATTCGCTTTAGCCCGTGATCCGAGCCCGCTGCCATCTTGTTTTCCTCTTCTTTTTTTTCCTCCCCGTTGCGACTCTTTTTCCGGTCGGTTGACGCATCACCGATTACGTCAGAAAGTGCGCGACGGCGCAGCGCTGTAGTTCTCTTTCCACCAGTGGAAAAAAAGAGAAAAAGAACTACAGACGATGTGTTTTATGAATGATATGTACATATATATATATATATATATATATATATATATATATATATATATATATATATATATATATATATATATATATAAACAATACAATTGTTTTCATTGTTATTATGATAATATATATATTTGATAGCAATGAGGAAAAAATACAATAATATATTGTTAAAGGTTAAATTTGTAATTGTATTTAAAATATTATTTATATTTTTAACTGTGTATTAATAAATAACAACACAAAATTACAATTATTTATTTTGGGGGGAAATAATAATTCTTATTAAAACAGATTAAAAGACAACATACAAAGTATTTTTGCTTTATCATTCTAGCATTTATTTCTTATAAAGCTAATTCCTTATGTATTCTAGTTATTATAGTTTATTCTTAATATTATAATTGTATACCTGATTAGTCATTGCAGAGCTTTTGGAGGCTGTTGCCCATCTCCAGTGGCCAGTAAGCAAAAAATCATGGTAAACTCTGGACAGGCCTCCTATTCATCAGGGTGCAGTAACAAGATACAGGAAAGCCAAACGTCCACAGACACAGTCAAACATAAAGACAATTTTAAGTAGCCAGTTATCCTAAGATACAGGTTTTAATTCTGTGGGAGGAAGCTGGAGTACCAGCTATTATAAGCTTACTACTATTTCACTGTGCACTGTTCTAAATTTGTTTATTAATGCTTTGATTTTATATTAAAATCCCGTAACCCTGTATGAACATAGACGATAGACAGATGAATGGGTGTATATAATAAATGTACAATTATGCCAATTATGATAGTAATCATCTACCATCATTTATACAGTCTTAAATATTATTACAACATGCATTTTTATCACAAGCAACTACTACGCACAATATGCTTTATGTATTGTATTTTCTAATAATTTACTCCTATTATTAATAGCGTTTTTTAAAGAATGTATGTATGTATGTTTATGTGAGTCTATGTGTCTGTGTGTCACAATTACCCATAGATTGCATTATACACAATGGACCTGTCTAAAGGCGATGACGTTGTACTTTGGTATGATTGGACCTTTGTCCCAAAGAGGGAGGAGATATTTTAATAAGCACAGACACCTTATATCTTTAAGAGAAGTTGAAGACATCACAGAGAAGAGAATCTGGGGATCAAAAAGAGGTGTGAGGTGTAAAAGAAGAACTTCAAGAAACAAATCAAGAATGGGTGTTATTAAGTGGCTGGCCATTCTGGTCTTTCTGAATATATATTCACAGGTACTGTTAAGCAGTATGCTTGCTTAGCTGTAGAACACCTTTTTTAACTTTGTTATATTTATGTCATGTTTTTCTCCTGTAAATCTGCAGGCCGCGGGACAATCAGGTACTGTATATTTTCCTTTGACACACATTGCTCTGTGGATGCTTCAAATGAGAAGGAATCACAACAACACAATGCTTATCAGAGCCTTAAAGTCCAAGGAAAAAAAAAAAAAAACATGCATGTTCTCGTTTCTCATCAGACATCAAGGTATCTGTGTTCTCTGCAACATCCAAGACGGTAATTCTCAGGTGGACCAGCTATTCCGGAGCAACCTCCTACAAGATATCTGCAGCCCTCTCGAGCTCACAAAACAATCCGGTCGCTTTTGCCACGTTTGGTCCAAATACTGTGATGGGTTCCATAAGCTCTCTGTCCCAAGATGTTGCATATGTCTTTACTGTTGAAGCTTTGGATGCTAACCAGAATGTGCTAAGCCATGCATCAACCCAGACATCAACAGGTGAGCTACTCTACTGCCCACTAATATGATTTATTATATCACTGTATCCTTTCTGAACGTATTCTTGCAGCACATGTTTGCAGATATCCATTACATATCATTTTTAGGGCCTTGCTAAACTATTTATAACCTTTTAAGCGCTTTCAGATTTTGTCATGTTCCAACTGCAATCTTCTATATATTGTAGTGAGATTTCCTGTTATACAGAACATAGTGCATGATTGGGAATTGAACTGAAAGGGAAGCGATACATGGTTTTAAAAAAAGTTGTTGCAGGTATAGCTTTAAAAAGCGTTTTGTATTCAGCTCCCTTGAATCAATACGTTGTAGAATCGCGTTTCGCAATAAAACTGCAAGTCTTTGGGGTGGATTTGTCTAAACCAGCTTTTCACATATAGATACTGTATGTATTTCCCATTTTTCCTTAAAAATACTCAAGCTCTGTTAGAGGGCACAGAGAACATCTGTGAATGTATCTTTTGAGTTCTTGCCACAGATTTTAAGATACTTTGAAGTCTAGAGATTGACTGGGCCGTTGTGATGCATGAACATGTTTTGATTGAACCGTTCCATTGGAGTTGTGAGTGTGTCTAGTCGTGCTGCTAGAAGTTAAATCTCACCACTGGCTTAAGATTTTCTACATGTTTTATTTCAGGATAGACTCTGTAAATAACTAAATATTGGTGTTTCATTTGTGCATTTGACATAGGAAGAATCACATAAGCCATACCAGTCTACAAGTGTCCAATATTCTTTGTGCTTTTACCTTAAACACGTAATAAAAACACTGTCAGGTTACACTTGCATGTGTGTGCATCTCTGTTTCAGCTCCTGATATGATGGATCCCATCAAGAACGTCAAGCCAATGGACAGCCGGACCTTGATGGTGGATTTTAACCCAAAGACAGGGGCGAGCTCTTACATCATACGAGTGGAGAACAGCAATGGCTTCTTCAGAGAGGATACGGTGTCCTCCTCCCCGGCAGAGATCAAGTTTCTCAACCCGTACACTGAGTACCAGCTCAGCATCATGGCTGTAAATGATGCAGGCCGGAGTCAGCCATCATCTCGCCTAGCAGCAAAGACAGGTAGTATTTTTTATTACAGTAAATAGCTGTTATGCATCAGTCTCATTTGCCCTGCAGATGTCACTTGATCTGCCATATTGTTCAGTAGCCGAGCCGATGCAAAACATCTTCTGTTCAAACTTTACCCAGGAAATGTGTCAGCATCCCTGAGGGCCTTCTCAGATATCATCCGTAACTCTATCTAACCCCATCCTTGAACACACAAAGAGATGGTCCCATCCTCAGTCCATAGAACAAAGCGTTTACAACTTATTAGTGCTTCTTACCCCAGTGGGAAGCATCTGATACTCACGATGCATGAAATCAAATAGCATTACGGTTCACAATTTAACATTTACAGCTTCACCTGGAGGAACTGATGCTTATATTTGGAGCTTCATAAAATGTCCAGGCTTCAACGTTTTGGTTTGAGATAACTTGAAGAATCTGGTGGTAGTCCTCCTCCTTTTCTATTCCATCACTGACCACAAAATAATCCCACTGCATGATGCTGCCACCATAATACTTATAATAATTTAATAAATTCCTTTTATTGGACCCTCAAAGTATACATCCTGTCACTGAGACTAAATAGCTCAATCTTTGCCTCGCCTTGTCGTACCAGGATGACAGTAAAGTTTGAACATGTCTATTTTACAGCATCTATGTCTTACCTTTTTAGCACTCACACAGTCCGTAGCACCATGAAGACCCCTTTTTTTTTTTAAATCATTGAGCATGTTGGTTGTATAATTTGTTGTTTCGTTCCACAATGGAAAAATAAAAGCTTGAATAAATCAGTCAGGGGACAAATCAATTTGAAATTCATGCGGATGATAAGTCTAAACCCCTGACCGGCTCTGAACATCTTGTTTGGAACGTGGTGACAAAGACCTGAACCAAAACAAAACTTTGGATTTTAGTAAGACTCAAATAAGAATAGAATACCTTTCAAAAACATGCTGTCAAAGCAAAATCTTTTTTTTTAGTATCCAATAATTCCGATAACAGCCCTTCAACAAATATATTGGCATGATCAATTTGGGGCAGTATTAGCTGAGCTTTGACTTAAAATAAACAATTAATGTACATACAGCTGGTTGTGTGGTGGTGCAGCTGATAGCGCTGCTGTCTTGCAGCATAAGTTTGAATCCGGGCCTGGGGTCTCCCTGTGCATGTGTGGGTTTTCTCTGAGTATTCAAGCTTCTTCCTGCAGTCCAGGGACATGACTGTCGGATGGATTGGTCCCTCCAGTGTGTGCATGGTTGTTTGTCCTGTGATGGACAGGTGGTCCGTTCAGGATGGACCTTAATTCTTAATAACCTAATAACCGCTGGAGATAGGAACAAGCAACCCTGCGCTAATAAGTGGGTATAAACAATGGATATGGCACTTCTTTAAGCAAAAGCAACTATACCACCAAGGTTCTGTCATTATTTAATAATTTTCCAGCCTTTAAACAGCAGAATGAAGTTTAATGTCTATTTTTCTCACTTACGAAACCTTTCTTCTGCTCCTCAGTGTTGGCACCTCCTCAACTCTCCACCTCCTCTCCCAGCAATGACAGCATTGTTGTAACCTGGCCTCCTGTTCCCCACGCTGTGCAGTACACAGTGTCCATCTATAAGTTTGGCTCCAACACTCGGGATAAGTACAACACAACCAACACCAACCTGACCTTCCCCGGCTTGGATGCCGGCTCCCTGTACGTCTTCAGGAGCTCAGCTTGGGACGCCGAGGGCCGAGAGGGAGAGGGAAGTTTGTACATCAACCAGACTACTCGTAAGGAGACTCAGATTTTATCCTCCGTGTTTATTACATTGGGTCCATTTTTAAATCTGATTATTTGAATAGCATTGGCTGCCATATACCTATAAAGGTAACTTTCTTGACAAGTAATGTCCAGAAGTAAGGTTTTTAAAATGTATGGCCTTGAAATAACAAGGAATTTTCAGTATTATTTTAAAATGAGTGTTTAATTTTTATTTACCAGGACCTCCAACTCCATCCTCTGTCAAGGTGTTGGTGGTGATGAGTAACAACGTGGCCGGCCTCGCTGTTTCCTGGGAACTCAACGAAGACGTCCACGGCACCGTTGAGTATCAGGCGACAAGCGACCAGAACCTAAACTGCAGCGGCTCCTCCAGCTCCTGCACGCTGTCACCAGTGGGCTGTGGAGAAGTACACACCGTCCACGTCACGGCCTCAAACCAAGCGGGTCCCAGTCATCCATCCAGCCCTGTGGGCTTTGTCACCTGTGAGTAGAAACACGGTTGCACCGCTCTGAAGACTTTCGCTACCAGAAATTACAAATGGAGCCCATTAAAAAATAATAAAAAAATATATATATATATATATTTTTTTTTTTATGAAGCATGTACTATAGCTGGGATGCTCAGTAGGTTAAATAAAAGCTTTTTATAGACTGCCTATATGGGCTTCATGACAGACATCTCTGGATGTCACACATGTGACCCAGGTGGAACCTATATGATTTATGCACTTTTTGTCTGATTTATTCATCCACTGGTTTATTCTACAAGCTACACAACTGATTTCCGTGGTTTTAGGTTATATTTGCCCAACCAAAGTGGGTCCCATGCCAAGCGTTTTGTAAGTCCATGGTCACATGGTTCCTATCCTGCCTGAGCAAAATCCATATGGGGTCCACAGACACATGCTAGCTTAGTAATTGTCTGTTATGTCCATTAAAATTAAAGTTAATCAATTAATCAATAATAATCATTTTATACATAACCAGTAAGGAGAATGATGGATTACAATCTGTTGGTCTAGAATGAGGTTTTACCCCAGAATTGGAGAATCTGAAATGGAGAAGATATTTTACCATGGATGGATGGATGGATGGATGGATGGATGGATGGATGGAGGGCTGGATGGATGGATGGATGGATGGATGGATGGATGGATGGATGGATGGATGGATGGATGGATGGATGGATGGATGGATGGATGGATGCTTGTTAGGTTTAGTTTTGTTTAAAATTTGACACGATTTATATATTTTTTGCTAAAGTCCATAATTAAAACAGCTAAATATAAAAAAATATAATTCATATTTGATAAAATAATAGCAATAATTTGCAAATCATCGAAGTCTCATTTGTTATTCTAAAATTTCCACATTGATTTTTGACCCTTTGTTTGAATTATGTGTCTAAATTTGACTGTGATCCCCCCCCCCCCCCCCCCCCAACACCTGACTGTAAGATTATAAGTTTGATTATTAGGAATAATTCTTGCTCAATTTCCAAGTGCATGTTTCAAATGAAGTCTTCAGAGTGTCATATGTTAGAGGGACACGTTTACCAAATGTCCAAACTCTCCTCTTCTTTGCTCTACAGTCCCCTGCCCTCCAGAGTCTCTGACTTTTGCGGATTCGTCAGAAGGAAACTGCACGCTGACGTGGAACACGGTACCTCACGCAGACGGCTATGAGGCCTCCGTCAAACGAGACGACGGCAGCGAGGCGACCTGCAACTCCACCGGCAACAGTTGCACGTATCAGTGCCTGTGTGGCTACACCTACCTGATGTCCGTGTCGGCGTACAATCAGGCTGGCAGCAGTCCTGAAGGGAAGATTCTCAACCACACCACAGGTGAGAAGCAGCACAGGTATGGAGCTAAAACAACGACATTGAAGTGAGATTTGGCATTGTAAAATCAAACACTGAAAGGTGAAACACTGAAAAATCACTTGCAATGACATTGAAAAAGGAGATTTGGCATTGAAGAATTAGACATTTAAAAGTCAAACATTGTTAGAAAGTAAAAACTTAATGAGAATGTCATATTATGCTGCTGCTTTTATTCAAAGAGATGTTTTCAGTGTCACTGCAGAGTTTCTTCAGCTACAATTTCACTACAAGCTGGCACTGTTATGGGGGTCGGGCCCCTTCAAGGGCCCTCCGTTTTTCCGGTACTCATCATCATAAAATGAGGATATCATCATAATTTTTTTACTTTCTAACAATGTTTGACTTTTCAATGTCTAATTTTTCAATTCCAGATCTCTTTTTTGATGTCATTGCAAGGTTTTTTTCAATATTTAACTTTACAATGTTTAATTTTTCAATGCCAAATCTCTTTTCAATGTCCCTGCAATTTGTCACTGTTTTAGCTCCATAATCACAAGTTATTACTTTCTAACAATGTTTGACTTTTCAATGTCTAAGTTTTCAATGCCAGATCTCTTTTTTGATGTCATTGCAAGTGATTTTTTTCAATATTTAAAATTACAATGTTTAATTTTTCAATGCCAAAATATCTTTTCAATGTCACTGCAAGTTGACACTGTTTTAGCTCCATAATCATAGGTTTTTACTTTCTAACAATGTTTGACCTTTTAATGTCTAAGTTTTCAATGCCAAATCTCTTTTTTGATGTCATTGCAAGGGATTTTTTCAATATTTAACTTTACAATGTTTAATTTTTCAATGCCAAATCTCTTTTCAATGTCCCTGCAATTTGTCACTGTTTTAGCTCCATAATCATAAGTTTTTACTTTCTAACAATGTTTAACTTTTCAGTGTCTAAGTTCTCAATGCCAAATCTCTTTTTCGGTGTCATTGCAAGTGATTTTTCAGTGTTTCACTTTTCAGTGTTTGATTTTCCAATGCCAAATCTCTTGTCAATGCCGCTGTAAGCTGTCACTGTTTTAGCTCCATACCACAGGTGGCCTGGACATGAGACTGTGCTTCCATGTTTACAAGCGTGTGTGTGTTTCAGTGCCCTGCTGCCCGGACAATGTGTCTGTTTCTGCTGTGAGCGCCGACACCCTGGAGATTACCTGGGCAGCGTCGCGGGGAGCAGAGCTGTACCAGACTCGGGCGGCTGACGTCTCGGAGGTCATCCTCTGCAATGACACGGCTCCGGTGTGCGCCCTCTCTGACCTCAGCTGCGACAGCTCCTACGCCGTGCTGGTGACGCCCTGCAATGAAATCAGTGGCTGCAACCGTGCCTGCAAATCCCACACCACAGACACAGGTAGAGGGTTCTTACTTTTTTTTAAAAAGAGCTTGTTTTTATATTGACTTTGGCAATGACAGGACGGCCTCTAGTTCTTCCCGTCTCATTCACTAAGGCCCGCCTCACCCAGTTTTCTAGATTTGGCAGCGAAGGAAGAAAACAATTATCAGAGACCGCCCTTCCATACCGGTTGCAAGCGTGTGTCCGCCGACCCCGCCCAGGGCTCATCTTTTGATTAGGTTGGCCTTGATATATTTTAACAGGTATTCTAGGAGTTTACTAAGATAAGCATAAAGAACAATAAAAAAGCTTTTACCATCAACCTTCTTGACGGGTACCCCATAAAACATCATGTGACTCCCACTTGCCTAGTATCCCAAAAAGATGGTTAAATGAATTTATTGCCTGTTAGTGACCCTGGAGACTCCGTCCTCTTTGCATTCCAAGCCACACAGTTAAGTAATTAGGACTTTGGTAACTCTTGCTGAAAAATACATGATTAATATAAAACTGACTGTATATTTCCAAAAAAAGGTAAAAAACAAAGCAACTGGACTTGTTTTCTGTAGTTGAAGACGTTTCGTCTCCTCTCCAGGAAGCTTTCTCAATTCAAAAAGTCTGGAGTAATGTGGAGTAACATATTTATACCATTGCCAAACAAAGGCCTTGTAATGGCTTAGATAACATGCAAATTCAATCGAAACAGGTCCACCCCTTAGTAATGGGCGGTCGTTAAAGACATTAAATCAGTAGATTGAACCGAAACTGGTCCACTCCTCTGTACCAAGGAGTCGTTAGGGTTGTTATTGCCCTGGTTTAAAGGACCGATGTTATAATCACCCATATAAGGGTGAGAATTGAGGTGATGATTGGCCAGAATCCTATAGCTGTATTGTAAGTTTTTGAGAGTTGGAACCTAAGGCCCCCTCCTCTGTTTAAGGTTGTTTTTTCTCTCTTAACGTAGATGGCTTCCATCACAACCCTTTCAAACCATCTGTCTTCTTTGTCCAAAATGTGGACATTTTGGTCCTCAAAAGAGTGTACTTTGTCCCTAAGGTGCAGGTGGACAGCAGAGTCTTGACCTGAGGAGGCAGCTCTTCTGTGTTGAGCATTACCAAGAAGGACATTTTAAAATAGATAATAAAAAAGGTCTCCTGGTCTTCTTTCTTGCACTTCAGCTCCCTGCACGCCAACAAACCTGGTTCTGAATCTCAGGAACTCCTCCGTCATCAGTGTCAGCTGGACAGCGAGCAACAGGGCTGCGAATTACACCGTGAGCGCAGACGGGGAGGACGGCAGGCGTACCTGTAGCACCAGCGGAAGCGGCTGTGACGTCACCGGACTCACCTGCGGCTCTAGCTTTGAGTTTAGCGTGACAGCAACCAGCAGCGCGGGGCAGAGCTTACCCAGCTTCTCCACCTCGCTGGAAACAGGTGAGACGTCCAATGGTGGAGATAAAAAAAAAAGATGCTTTTGTAATTTTTGGGGATCACCATCAGGTTTTGTTGTAGTACTTTTTTTCAATAAAAATGGAATGAAAAAGCTCTTAAAACGTGCTATAAACAACGCATCAATTCTACTTCTAGAAAAAGAACTATAAGTTTCTATGCTTTCTGGACACTTCACTGCAAAAAGTTAACTAAAAAGTAAAATTTTCTTGAAATAAGCGTATTTTCTTTTGACTTGTGCATGTATGTCAAGTGATCAGCCAATTGAATAGGAGTTTTGCATTTAAAATAAGATTTTTTTTTTATCTTATTTCAGTTGCAGTAAACAAATTATCTATTTGTAGGGGCCAAAATGTCAATTCCATTGGCAGGTGATTTTACATTTATTTCAAGAAATATTCACCTATTTATAAATCACTCTGTGCATCTATAAGCAATAAGAAGCAATTTGTATTTTTATATTTCCTGCAACATTGTGAGTGCACATAAAACAATACACTGTTAATTTGCACACAAGACAAAAGGTCCCCTTCTGTTTAGGGGTTTTATAGGAGTTATCGATGACCAGTAAAGGGAAAAGCCAAACTGTATTCCTATGTATTATAATAGTAACAAGCAGCATTGTCAATGTTTTATATCCTTCCAAACCTTCCAGGGTACCAATGGGGCTGGTGTCTATCTAGCATTTAATTGGCAAGAGGTGGCATCCATTTTGGAGAGTCCCTTGTAGTGCAACACATAAACAAAAGAGATAAACTGCTTTTTATGTATGTAAAAAAGCCAAAGGGCAGTATAGAGAGACAATTAACATCACAGTCATGTTTTCAGACTGTGAGAGGAAGCCAGAAACCAGTGCATCCAGATGGAGAACATACAAACTCCATGGAGCATGGCCAGAGAGCTACCAACAGCGTCACTGTGCAGCCCAAGAACGCAATAACTGGATATATTTGTTGCTTAAGTGAAGATAAGTTAAGATAAGCTTTATTGATCTCACAGTGGAGAAATTCACTTGTCCCATCGGCTCAATAGTCAAAAGTCAGAAGAAGGTGTCAAAGTAGGAAGTAGAATCAGTTAGATACAGTTATACAGCTATATACAATATACAATTCTGTACACTCCTATGTATAAATATGTTATTGCACATATGTTATTATACAGTTTATACAGGACTATTGCACAGGCTTATTGCACAGTTTATACAGTTTATACAGGATTATTGCCTAGGCTTAATGCACTGATTATAGCACCTTGTTTAAATAGCTTATTGCACATAAGTTATTACAGTTATTGTTGCAGCTATGGTGCATGGTTGCAGTCGTTACTCTAATAGTTACACTTATAAAGCTATGATCAGGTAGCAGCAGGAATGAGTGACCTTTATAACATAATAATATAACACCATAATAATAATAATAATAATAATAATAACAACAATAATAATAATAATAATAATAATAATAAACACAGCACATTATTGCACGTAGTTACTGCAAAACACTTGTTACAGTAATTGTAACAGTTATACATATATACAGTTAAGTGAAGTCCAAGGTGTCGCTCTTCTAAAATGTTGCATCCACACCTATGATCTTCTCCTGCAGAGCCCTGCTGCCCAGCGAGTCTGAATGTCGAACAGGTGACCCAGGCCATGTCCAACGTCTCGTGGTCTCACGCCAAAGGGGCGCAGTCGTTCATCGCCTCCCTGACGTCACCGCGCGGACACGCCCGCTGCCACACCCAGGACTCCCATTGCCTCATGGGATGCATCACCTGTGGCACGAACTACACCGTCACCATGGAGGCGTTCAGCACGAGTGGACACGCCTCCAACTGCTCCTATCAGGGCTTCTCCTCCAGTGAGTGATCATTTTTACGCACAGATAGATCCAGTTATTACTCTTCCCTTAGAAAATCTTGTAATAGTCATTTGATGTTTTATTTACAGACCATGTAACTATATTTTATACAGTTGTATTAGGGCTGGTTGATAATTCAATAACAATATAGACCGATCGATAGACGTATTTCGACGATAGAAAAAAAAAGGGTCAATAAAAAGTTATAATAACTCCCGACCAATCACAAACGCAGACCCAGGAACCAAGCTCCGCCCCCTTCAAAGAGTTCAGAGAGCACACGTTGTTTTTTTCTTTTTTAAACACTTGCAGTTTTGGTAAAAAGTTGGTTGAATGAAAGGTTGAGTTTGAATTCAGTGTTTGTGTGTTCTGGATCTAAACATCGGTTGCTAAGCAACAGCATATAATGGCCATAAATAAATAAAATATATGTTTTGAATTTGTTGATAATTATCGATATGATTTCTATTTTATTAATATGCTTTTTTCTATATCCTCCCGTCCCAGTATAAATAAAATGATATAGAGGAAAATGAAGCAAAGGTGGATGAATTAAGCTCCTTTATCAGTTATTTCTCCTCTTTTTTATAATGAGGAAGGGATTAAAGAAATATTTAAGGGTCTAATAACTCACCAGACTGCAGAATGTCTGCTTGAGTGGGGGCCAAATCGCAGATCCCGTTGGAAGCGACGATGGTCATTTTGTTGATAATTATCGATATCGATCAATATGGTTTCTATTTTATTGGTATGCTTTTTTTCTATATTGTCCAACCCTAAGTTATATTGAACTATTTTCTATGCTGATAATAGAAAACTGTGTTAAAAACACAGTTTGAGATTTACAATACCTTTGTTGTTTTTCATGATTAAGTCAAACATAATAGCTAAAATTTATTAATGGATCTGCCACGGTTCCAGATGTAGCAGCCGGATCAAAACACAAACAACAGCTCGGAAGCTGCAAATGGTTTGAACTAGGGTTTTGATAACAGAAATAAATAACCTTACAGAGGTCCGGTAGTAGAGACCAAGAAATAAGTAAACTTAAACCCAAATCTTGGGGAGAGGAACTGCAGACAGGAAGAAACGCAGGGAAGAGGGAACAGAAACAATAACCTAGAATGTGACTTATTCCAAAAACAATCCTAAAAACCCCAAAACTAAAGCATGATCCATAATGACAAAATACCACAAACAACCAAAATCCTGACAAGATCAGACCTGTACTGAATTTTTCTACACTAATTGGTCTGGGATCCATAATAATCTTTGTCCTCTTTGTAAAAGCAAAGAACGAGGACCTGAGGAGCTGCACGCCCAGGGCTTTCTTCATGCTAAAACATCCCTCTACATACTCGACAGTCTAAAATGAACATAAGCTAAGGCCTCTCAACTTGCTTAACGTGGTTAATTCAGTTATCTGGGTGCATATTTTAAATAGACTTAGACTTAGACATCTTTATTTGTCATTTTGTATGTACAGTGTGCCTACAGAACAAAATTTCGTTGCATACAGCTTTTAATTAAAAAGTAAACAATTGAAATGTAAACAATGCAGGAGAAGAGAACACTGAAAACCATTTGTATGTGCAGAAATGATGGTGCAAAAGGCATTTGTGCAAAAATACATTTGGAAACTCCAAGTTCGGCAGCATTTGTAATGCTAGATAAAGATGCAATGATGCAAATGTGCAAAAGTGGTGCAGAGTTCAGCAGATCAACAGTCTGATGGCAAAAGGGAAAAAGCTTTTGCAGAACCTGGTGGACCTGCAGCAGATGCTGCGGAACCTCTTCCCAGAAGGTAGCAGGTAGCAATGAAAACAATTATGAAATACTATACTTTAAAAGCTGGACAGAATCAGAAAAGTTGGTTTCTTCACATATTCTAAATGTCTCAAGGACTGTTTCTGGATTTATCTTTATCAGATCTTTTTAATATTTTGTATATATATATATCCGTCCGTCCGTCCGTCTTCTTCCGCTTATCCGGGGTCGGGTCGCGGGGGTAGCAGCTTCAGTAGGGAGGCCCAGACGTCCCTCTCCCCAGCCACTTGGGCCAGCTCCTCAGGAGGAACCCCAAGGCGTTCCCAGGCCAGCCGGGAGACATAGTCCCTCCAGCGTGTCCTGGGTCTTCCCCTGGGTCTCCTCCCGGTGGGACGTGCCTGGAACACCTCACCAGGGAGGCGTCCAGGAGCCATCCTAACCAGATGCCCGAGCCACCTCAACTGGCTCCTCTCGACGTGGAGGAGCAGCGGCTCTACTCTGAGTCCTCCCCAGATGACTGAGCTCCTCACCCTATCTCTAAGGGAGAGCCCAGACACACTACGGAGAAAACTCATTTCGGCCGCTTGTATCCGGGATCTCGTTTTTCGGTCACGACCCAAAGCTCGTGACCATAGATGAGGGTAGGAACGTAGATCGACCGGTAAATCGAGAGCTTGGCCTTTTGGCTCAGCTCTCTCTTCACCACAACGGATCGGTACAGCGCCCGCTTCACAGCAGACGCTGCACCAATCCGCCTGTCGATCTCCCGCTCCATCCTCCCCTCATTCGTGAACAAGACCCCAAGATACTTGAACTCCTCCACTAGGGGCAGGATATCCTCCCCAACCCGGAGAAGGCACTCTACCCTTTTCCGGTTCAAGACCATGGTCTCGGATTTGGAGGCACTGATTTTCATCCCGGCCGCTTCGCACTCGGCTGCGAACCGCTCCAGTGAGAGCTGTAGATCACGCCCTGATGAAGCCAATAGGACCACGTCATCCGCGAATAGCAGAGACGCAATCCTAAGGCCACCAAAGCGGATCCCCTCAACACCTTGGCTGCGCCTAGAAATTCTGTCCATAAAAGTTATGAACAGAATCGGTGACAAAGGGCAGCCTTGGCGGAGTCCAACTCTCACCGGAAACGAGTCCGACTTACTGCCGGCAATGCGGACCAGACTCTGACACCGGTCGTACAGAGACCTGACAGCCCTTATTAAAGGGTCCGTATATATATATATATATATATATATATATATATATTTGCCATTTTAACAGCTGTATAAATGTGTTCAAACCAAGCTGCCACCAAAGACCCATACCCTTGGCTTTCATTGATAAAATAAAGCCTGTTATTCACCAGGAGTGTGTCTCTCCAGGCCCCTGCTGCCCATCGGGCGTCAAGCTCCAGATGTTGGCCGGTAACTCTCTGCGGGTTTACTGGCGGAGCGCAGCCAGCAGCCACGGCACCATGGTGGACATGGTGGGCACCAGCAACTATACCTGCACCGCATCGCCTGGGCAGAACAGCTGCGTTGTGGAAAACATCCAGTGTGAGGGCCCGTATCACGTAGCTGTAGCTCCGCTCACTCCAGAGGGCAGCAGAGTTCTGTTCTGCCCCCGCAGACTCTACTCAGGTGTGCCAGTCCTCCTCAGATCTTTCACTACCATCTTCTTCTTAGTTAAATATGAGCTTTTAGTTTGAATAAAACACTGAGAAGTTGAGCTATGTTTCTGTTTCTGTTCTTCTAGTCACCTGTGCAGGGAGCAACATCGGCTCAGGTGAGCGTATCTCCTGTTTCAGCTCCCAGCTACCTGCAAAACACCAATTATTACTGCATTATTGAAAAGAATCGCTTCTTTCTCTTTACCTCCAGTCATTTACAGAGGAAAAAGAAGTGTCGACTAGCTTCAAGGTAAGTTTTATAAAAAAAATAAATTAAAAAAATACAATCATAAGGATTCATTTGCCGTTACCACAATTAGGCCCGACTGAGAGATAATTAATTTAATTGCAATAAATCATCACACAACTGTTCAGTTTTTTGAAAGACTCCCGCAGAGACACAAGGTGGATAAGAGTTTCTGGTAGCAGATGAAGGTTTTTTTTCTTTGCCGTTATAATTTAAAGAAACCCTGATCAAGCTGGGTAAAGGCCCAACATGATAGTCAGTCCTGCAGATTCAGGTTTAACGCATTCAAAGGTTGTTTTTTTTTATTTATTATTATTTCTGACTGGAAATAATGTTTGTGAAAATTCAGTTCTTCATAAAATCTGAAATTTAACATAAAACAAATAATAAAAAGGATTCTTCAGACCGGTAACATGGCTTCCCGGATAATCACCGTCAAACTTCTCACTGGACTTCACCGTGGACTCTGTGCTTCTCCAGTTTTCATCCTGACTTTAGGACTTTTATTGCCATTTTGAAAAAAGAAAGAATGAGGACTTTGAACAACTGAGCAACAGTTCATTCATTTTTCTTGTTATTTTTCTTATGAAATTATCAAATCTTCTGATAAATTTGAAATGTGAGCCACAATCATCAAGGAAACAAGTGAAATAGATCACTCTGTGTGTAGTGTAGTAATTAATACATACATTCATTAATAATGTAACACTATATAAAGTAAGTTTTAAGCAAAACCAACATCATTTCGGTTGTTTTTTTCAGTACAAGCCACCAAGAGAAAGACAAACAAACATGGATAGACAGGTTCAAATGTGCATTTTATTCAGTTTTTAATTCAGTTATTCAGGTATTCAATGCTTCCTCATCCAGATCATTTACTATTGCTTTATGGTGCGTTATTGAAGTGATAATTTTCTGTGCACGACACAAGGAAATTACCTGAAAATGTAATTATCATCTTCCTCATGATTAAATGGTGTTTTTCTTTACAGACTCTGGTGGCGAATGCAGTTCAGCTCCTCTTCCTCCTGCATAACCTCTTCCTCTCTTTTGACAGACATGATATTTTGGCCATGATTCATGAGCACATAAGTACCCACGATTAAGGAATAGTTTACATCATACTATAAAAACCTAATGGCCGACTAAAACATCAAGATTCGAAATTGCGTGAAGTTTTAAGGCAAAGGCGAAAGTGGCTTTTTCTCACAGCATGTACTGAGATTAAACATTTAATCTTAACTTAAATTAAGCTTGTATCTGATTTTACCAACTAATGCATGAAATTACAGACATGTTGGGTTTAAAAGAATAACATTGGCGGAGAATAATCCCACTGAAAGAGAGCCACGTTACACATTCCTCCGTTTTATTTCAATAATAAACATTTTGACTTTTAAACAAAAAGGTTAATCTGTATTTATTCAGTCGTCCCTAAGCAGAAAGCCGCCTTGTAATGAAGCAGCAGAGCCAGATCTGTGCTTTCAGTAAAACTTCCAGTTAGCAAAATGATTTTTCAGCGCTGCTTCTGACTGCTACGCTCATTTCAAGTGTGTTAAATGTGTGTAACTGTTTAAAACCGATGCATGTTTCTGTCATTAAACATAATCTCAGCATCTATTATGTGTTCTGTGGTCTGTTTGTCATTTAGATATTTGTTTGAAGACATTTATAAAAAAATAAAACATATTTACAACCATAATGAGCCAAAGTCTTTAAATAAAACTACATCACAGGGTATTCAATGAGCACAAATAACTTTTTACAATGTTTTTGAAATGTTACATGAGTTTGTCTTTAAAAACACGCCCAGCTGCCATGTTCTTGGTGAACTTTCTTGCTGCAGTCCAAGTTTCAGTTGGCTCAATTCCCAAAATATCTGAAAAGATCGTCCTCTGTATTTTACACAATGCGCTGTAAATGGGGTTGGTTTGATAAAAGAGATACTGTGACGCTCAGTAGGGAATAGATAGGCCAATGATACCCGGGACATAACCGGACCAAGGAAATAAAATTCCTTCCATACCCACGTAATGCGTATGTTAATGATATCAGGCAATTCATGCAATGTGTTGGAAACCGGGAGGATTTTTTTAGACACTAAACATCCCAATTCTCCCTTAAAGTGTTGAATATTAGTCTTCCAGACGTTGTTCTCTTGTGACAAACAAGCATGCAATGAACAAGGGTTACATTTTTCTTTTTCAGCGTTCGGGAGAGTCACAGATAGCAGACAGTGAGTTAGTACGGTGCTTATTGAACAATGATGATTTGAGGTTTTGTTTACAGTAATGTTCATTTAGATATTCTGAGACGATAGTGTGCAAGTAGACAGTAACAAGTAGGCAGCGGAATCTGCATTGCAAAAGTCTGCAAATTACAACAGGTGTATATAAGGTGTGTGGTTTAATGTAACAGTCTTATGAACTTATGTCCTTTATTAACTATGGAGATGAACAAGTAAAAAGCAATCCTCGTGGAAATCTCTTCTGTTCAGTTCTTTATTGTCACACAGAGGGAAATACGTTGTGCAGCAGCAAAGAGATTAAAAGCATAGACTTACTAATAATCAAATATATCATAAAGGATTTAAACAAATAACTAATTTCATTGCATTAAAGAACATTTGTACCAGTTGCACCTTATAGCTGGCAAACTTTACTTTCCACCTGAAGGAAGGAAAACAAATTCCTCTGCTGGCCTGGATGTTTTTGGCCCTAAGAAATAATAAACCAAATGCTAAAACAGACTCAATATAGGATCTATAGAATAAAATCCCCAGTGTTTTGTCGAACATCAAGTGAGGTGATGGCCGTGTAGGCCTTTGTCCTCCATACCGCCGTCCCGGGTTTAACTCCGGGTCTGTGGACCTTTGCTGCAGGTCTTGCCCTTCTCTCTCTGCCCTGTTTCCTCTCGATCCACTTTTTAAATAAAGGCCTCTAGTGCCACACAAAAAAAAGATCAAACATCTTAAAAAACAAAGTCTTTGGAATCTCTTTTTGCAAATTGCTGCAGTGTGTTGATCAAAGTGGAGAGAATATTCCCCCATAGTCACCAGGTCCTTGTCCACAGTCTCCACTGACGTTGCCCTGATTGCTGATGAAGAGCCACACTTATGTCGATGTAAAATGATTTTTTTTTGGAACAATTCTCCAAAATATCTGAAAAGATCGTCGTCTGTATTTTACACAATGCGCTGTAAATGGGGTTGGTTTGATAAAAGAGATACTGTGACACTCGGTTGGGAATAGATAGGCCAATGATACCCGGGACATAACCGGACCAAGGAAATAAAATTCCTTCCATACCCACATTATGCGTATGTTAAGGATATCAGGCAATTCATGCAATGTGTTGGAAACCAGGAGGATTTTTTTTTAGACACTAAGCATCCCAATTCTCCCTTAAATAGTTGAATATGTCTTCCAGACGTTCTCTTGTGCTTTCTCAAATGCCAACAAATGATGATTTTTCACGTGCACAAAGCTTGCAAACCCAAAATTGGAGTCCGTCTAATTCAAAAAGCTCGCCAAAGGGAAGATTTGCACCTTGATTTTGCTGCAGGGGTGCAGGTCGGCTTTGCGCTGGTGCTTTTTTGTCCATGTTTAGTGAGGCATCAAGCACCATTAGTGAAAAAGCCCCTGTGTTTTATGCAAGTTTGTCAATGGCTGTCAGTGCGATAGGAAAGTGTGGCTTTTAAAGAGCAGCAACATTTGTAACAACCTTTTAGAGTAAAATCCTGTACTTATAGTTTCCTGAAAGTTAGTACACATCAAAAAGGGAGCTAAAAGTAAGTCAAATTTACTTGAAAAGAATTGTATTTGTCCTTGATTTCAGCAGGTAAACAAGATTATCTGCCAATGGAATGGGTATTTTGGCCCCTAAAACAAGATAATTAGGTATACTGCACTTGAAATAAGATGATTGAGATTAATTGTTTCTACTTTAAGCGCAAAAATCTTATTCCATTGTCAGATCATTTACAAAAACTACAAATTTCAAAAAAAACTTCACTTACTTTTAGTCCTCTAATTGCAGTGTAGAACGTTGAGGTACGGCGAGCAACAGGAAACTGACTTTTTTGTTGGACCAAAGCACAGAAAGGGTCTCAGAAGCCGCAATATGAAAGCAAAGATGTTAATAATGCCCCAACAATAAGCAAACTCGGGACAAATAACATCGGGAATGGGGAAAATAACAAAAGTAACAGGGAGCATGATGCAACGGAGCAACAGGGAGCAGGAACTCAAATGTAGGAAACCAGCGAGGAAAAGAGAGAATATTTACTGAGGTAGAGAAGAGAAACACGAAACGAACCTAAAAGGTTTGTTTTGTATGAATGACAGGTAGAGTTGCATATTAATTATCAATCTTTCCTAATAAATGATAAAAAAAAAATTAAATCATTAAAAAAAAAAAGTAACCACACCCCAAACCCTGTTCTTAAATCGCTTCTATCCTGGACTCCAATGCTCCTCCTTGTTTTGGATTAAACAATTAAAATCTGCAATATAACAACGTTATTAAATAATAAACCAAAAATGTTAGTCAAAATATAACTTTTTATAAGTTAACTGTGGTGATCTGAGTTGTTTGAGATTCTCAGGTATTAAAATATAAAGTAGATGTAAACTGAGCAGGAAACTGCTGCGCCCCTGTGCAGCCTAGTTACAATTTACTGTGTTTATTTCCGTCTTTGCTGCAAAAGTGAGACGTTTTATATTGTAAACATCCATTTTATTTTAAGAGAAATGTATTTTTTGGGCACTTAAATCTCATTTACCCAGGCCCAGAATAATTTACTCTCAAATTTTCACATCCACGTAAACCTCCAGGACCTCCATGTTAGTTGATAACAAGGTTAGCAGTTTAGGCGTTGTCCAAGTTGAGAAACGCCTCATAAAGAATGAGCATGCATTCTTTGGAAAATAGACCCTCAGGTTTAAGAGGTTAAATCCGGTAAATGAGGGGTGAGGTAGTCTCTTTACGTATCAGGACTGTTGGTCTTTCACATCTACAGGATGCTCCCCTAAATGCTGACCTGGAGAGCAGTGTGTGTTTATCAGCAAGGTGCATCATCCTCCTGAAAGGAATACCTTTTCTGTACATGATCCCACAGCAGTGTCTCAGTAGGTGGTCTGTTGGATCTACATCTGCACGACTAAAGCCTTTCCAGCAGAATACTGCCCAAACCATCATACTACCTCCGCCTGCTTTCCTTTCTTCCCACAGTGCATCCTGCCACCATGTGTTCCCCAGGTAAACAACGCACCTGTCCGTTCCTGTTAGCTGAACAAACGCACGTTTAATCAGGACTGAGCGCCTTCTTCCATCGCTCTGTGCTCCCGCTCTGATGTTGTTGCTTCTCGCAGCAGTAAGAAGAGGCCACGTTATGCTGAGAGCTTTTACTTTTTATAAAAATCAGCAAAAATAGCAACCATGTGACCCCTGTCCTTTGCACTTGCTTGTCTTTCCTGCCAGGAAGGACAAAATGCTCACCAGCTGCCTAACATGCATCCCACCGACCAACAGGTGCCACAAAGAAGAGATAATCACAGCAATGCTATGACTGACCAGTGTAATAATGCTCTGTTGCTAGGTACGGGCAACAAGGTGCCCAACACGAAAGATGAAGACTGGTTGAGAAGTTTACTGGAAGTTGCATCACGAGACGCTCAATACCCGTGACCCGTAACTGTGTCCTCTCAGGACAATACAAGGACATATCAAGGTGTTCACATCGCTTATCCTCCTTTATTGTGCTTAAAATTGGGCTTTTGTTTACGCCGGGGTAAGGTTTCCTGCAGGGGTCACGGCGTATATCCGCTTTCATGTTGACTTCCCTTTTTCTTCTTTTCCTAACGCGCCACAAGGAAGCGGGTGGTGATAAGCCTTTTATGACTCCGTCATAAAAGATCGCTAGCCTACATAAAGGCATGAATGGGGTTAGTTTTTGTTGATTGAAAGTAATTTTGCTTTTCGTTATCAAGTATGTTTAAAAAATCTTTAAAAAAAAAAACAGATGAGGTATTAACAGGTAGTTTTCTTTTTCTTAGAATCTGTCTATTTAGATGAAATCCAAATCCTCAATATTACTTTCCTGACTTCAGATTCAGTAAAAAGCTTGTCTCCTTTTCTCGGGCTGCCCCTCCTTAGTCATTATCTCTGGGGATCGGCTCATACACCGTGTTCTCATGTATTGTTGCAAGAATAACAAAAAAATAACATCTCTGAGCCCATGAACATGTCTTTAGAGTTCATAGACTTACAGTAAACTGGAGGTGGAAGGAAAGATGGAAAGACAAAAATAAAAAGAAGATTTCTTTGACAAAAACAAATGTTTGTTTATGACAATCTTGATCAAAATATTGAGTTTTTATCATAGGACCAGTGCGTATTTCAGCCACTTTACTAATTATTAGAAAACCCATGATGGTGTAAGTAAATGTAACGTAAATTTCTCTGGAGTGCACTTCGTTTCGGCTCAAATTGTAGTTGTACATAAAATGTTTCTGACTTATTAAATGCATTAATTCAATTCAATTAAATTCAATTTTATTTATATAGCGCCAAATCATGAAACATGTCATCTCAAGGCACTTTACAAAGTCAAGTTCAATCATATTATACAGATTGGGTCAGATTATACAGATTGGTCAAAAATGTCCTATAGCAGGAAACCAGTTGATTGCATCAAAGTCCCGACAAGCAGCATTCACTCCTGGGGAACCGTAGAGCCACAGGAAGAGTCATCTGCATTGTACATGGCTTTTCTGCAATCCCTCATACTGAGCAAGCATGAAGCGACAGTGGGAAGAAAAACTCCCTATTAACGGGAAGGAAAACCTCCGGCAGAACCGGGCTCAGTATGAACGGTCATCTGCCTCGACCGACTGGGGGTTACAGAAGACAGACATATTATAGACTGAAAAGTGAAGAAAATATTAAAAAAATAATGACAGGCTTTAAATCGAACCAAATAAATCAAAGATAAGCTATTTTCAAATGGTAAGCAGCTCTCACCTCACCATCCCGGCCTGCTAACTGTTCAAGTTGTAATTGAAGTTACAAACAATAAAGTTTGTTGTTGGGTCTCAAACAATATTCTGATTGACGAGAATCCATCCTTTAAAACTCATATTGACAATCTTACCCTTTATTATGCGCTTTAGGGACATAACTTTAATGCAGGTCCCAAAGATCTGAGCTGAAATGGGTAAAAAGGCTTTTAAATGTTCTTCCCCTGCTACCTGTAGTGTCACACAGACGGATTTAAAGGTAGCATCTCTTCTTAAGAGCAATTCAAATCAATTTGAGGAGAAAGGACAGAGAAATTAGATTATTTGACTTCTATAATTAAACTAATGTTTAATTATGCGATGCTTCATGGTTATGTGTGTTATGAGTCTGGTTTTGTATTTTTGGATTTGTTGTATGTTCTGTGCTGCTGTCTTGGCTAGGTGACTCTTGAAAAAAGAGGTTTTAATCTCTATGAGTTATTTTTTTAGTTAAATAAAGGACAAGTACACAGCTATGGAGACCATCCGGAGGGTAATATGATCAATAAACACCTTTTATGTTTTGTTTTATTTGTTCCATCTATTTCCAAAGCATACCACACCATAATATGTCAGCTCCCTTTTATAGAGCAGGACCAAAACACTGCACACAGAATAACGGAAACAGCAGTCACATGATGACAATAATAATAATAATAATAATAATAATAATAATAATAATAATAATAATAGTAACCCATGATAAAAGCATGTCAGACAGTGTCAAAGACCGGGGAGCAGAGAAGGGTTTTAAGAAGGAATTTAAAGACAGATGAGGAAGAGGCCTTTGCTGATTCTATAATTCAGGAGCTGCTGCAGCAAACGCCTGGTCTCCTCTGAGCTGAACATCGTATTCAGTCGTCAGATGTAGATCAAGAAGAAAAGAACGGCCATTCAGGCAGCTGAGAGGAGCTTCCTCTGTGGGGCGGCTCGGCTTTGAAGACAGCATGAGGAGCTCGGTCACCTGCGGGAACCCTGCAAAAAAACTGCTGCAAATATCTCCAGAACATCTCCTCTTCGCCTCTCGTCTGAGATTTTCCGGGCACACGGCGCTGGGAGAAAACTCCAGAGTGTGTGCATCCCCTCTGAGGGGTTCGTCCACGCTTAGCTTGAGTGAAGCTGGAGGCACGAGCCACGGAGATCTCAGACAATCATGAAGCTGATGGATGGATGCAATGACAGGAAGCCACTTCTTCAGCCCTCCCCAACAACAATCCAACATGGTCCTAATGACAAAAAATGCCATTTCCATCTATTTGTTTATTTGTTTTATCTGTTGCACTGCAGAGCCCAGTTACACGTCGTCGACGTAAAAGCAATCGTGAATAATTCAAGAAGACTTTGGTCAACAGGGATGTTACATAAACTGGATGTTTCTCCAAAATCAACTAAAAGACGAGATGGAGACTGGCCGGTGAGGCTGACAGTAGCTCTGACTGGTACTGGTTGTGTTTAACTCAACCTGTTTTTCGGTGTAAGGATGGAGCAGGGCTGCAGTTTCTGCTAAACATGCGAGAGAAGGCGTTACTATCAGATGAAGTCAGTCACCGACTTTAAGACAAATGTAAGTTTGGGACAGACGCAACACATGGCCAGAAGAACCCGATGCGAACATGGAGGCATCACTCAGGAGCGTCTTCCTGGGACTTTGTCAAGGTGGATGTCACTACAACATTTCTAGATAACAGCTAGTTTGGATCCAAAAGGAGCATCCCAAGACATATAATGAAGAAAAACAAAAGATTTGGTTCACAGGGCAAATAAAATGAAAGTTACGCAAAGTCTCAGCCAGCATTCAGATCTGAATCTGAGAGAAAATCAGTGGGTTACCTGAGGAGCAAAGTGGATTTTCCCCCCAACAAAAAAGTTTAAATGTTGAAACCAATATGAACTGTGCCTCAACAAGCTATTAGTCTTTGACCAGTGCGTTATTGTAGCTTTTTATTGTTTTGGTATGTTTTTCTTCTACACATTTGTTTTCCTGGTGAATTAGACAGCATGTATGTCATACTTAAAGATGGAAATGGTTTTTAGATATAGATATTAGCATTGCAAAAGTCTGCAAATTACTACAGGTGTATATAAGGTATGTGGTTTATTGTAACGGTCTTATGAACTTACATCATTTTAATTAACTATGGAGATGAACAAATAAAAAACAATCCATGTGGAAATCTCTTCTGTTCAGTTCTTTATTGTCGTGGAAATGTGTTGTGCAGCAGCAAAGACTTTAAAAGCATTCACTTAATACTAATCAAATATATCATGAAGGATTCAAACAAAAAATTTATTTAATTGCACAAAAGAACATTTGTACCAGTTGCACCTTATAGCTGGCAAACTTTACCTTCCACCTGAAGGAAAGAAAAACAAATTATCTGCTGGCTTGGATGTTTTTGGCCCTAAGAAGTAATAAACCAAATGCTAAAACAGACCCAATATAGGATCTATAGAATAAAATCCTCAGTGTTTTGTCGAACATAAAGCGAGGTGATGGCCGTGTAGGCCTTGGTCCTCCATACGGCCGTCCCCGTTTTGACTCCGGGTCTGTGGACCTTTGCTGCAGGTCTTGCCCTTCTATCTCTGCCCTGATTCCTCTCAATCCACTTTTAAAAAAAATTACTGCTAGTGGCACAAAAAAAGATCAAACATCTTAAAAAATAAAGTCTTTGGAATCTCTTTTTTGATCAAAGTGGAGAGAATATTCCCCAATAGTCACCAGGTCCTTGTCCACAGTCTGCACTGACCTTGGCCTGATTGCTGATGAAGAGCCACACTTATGTCGATGTAGATGTAAAAGGATTTTTTTTTTGGAACAATTCTACAGTAAAACACAACAGTGGTGAGGTGTGCTTAGAATAAAATACTGACAGGGGGGCTTATGAGGTTCATTGGTCCGTTACAAAAACCGTAACAGGTTACACAGACTGACACATAACTCTCAGCTAAAGTTATCCAACTCTCTTCCATCCCTCGGTCCTTGCCTCCATCCCTCCCACCTGCTGTGTTCTCAGGCTCTGACCGCCTCGGGCTGCTGCTTGGACCGCCTGTCCTCGCTCAGGTAAAACTGATTGGCTCCCTCTTAAATCACAGCTCCAAAGAGTCATAAGTGCCTTTTGTGTTTGGCTCCCTAGTATACTAAACAGCTATTAATCCCATGCTCAGTGTCAAAGATGGGATTGCTGGGAGCTGTAGGATTTTCCTTAGCTTTGGTGTCTCTCACGCAGGTAAACCGGGCTTTTCATGTCAACCTACTGGCTAAATTGCAATTTATTGCTAACATTCAAATCGTATAACGTTGCCTTATATGTTTGTTTGCAGATACACCAGTGCAGTGCACAAGGTAAGAAAAATAAAAACGATTTCAAAGCCCTGCAGAGGTGTTTAGAAAGATTATTTTTTGATTGTTTTGTCATGATTTGCTCTGAAACTTTATTGCTTTCCATTTGTTTTTGTTTTTTGTTTTTTGTTTCAGCATGTAAAATCTTGTCAGCAAAGCCAATGAGCGCCTCGTCCATTTGGATACAATGGGAAGGTTACCCAGACGCAACAAGCTACCTGTTAGACACCAGAAGGGTCAACTCCACAGATACGGCGCCAATCATCCTCGTGTCAAGCGGACGAGTGACCGAGAGGACCGTTCAGGGTCTGAGTCCCGGGACCGACTACCTCGTGACTCTTAAAGTGGTCAAATTTTTATCTGTGGACTGTGTGACGTCGGTGTCGGTGACCACAGGTAAACACCACCAGCAATATCTGTACTGTTGCACATGATATAAAACAGACATAAAACGATATGCAGATTTCTTAGAACAGGCTTGGTGAACCATTCTGTGTGTAAATCTGCCCTGCGGCTCATCCATCCCTCTCCCTTAATTTGCTTTTTACTCCCAGTGCCCGACACATCACAAATCTTAAACGGCTCGTCACCAACAAGTACTTCGATCTCTCTAAGATGGACAAGCGTACCATCCGCAAAGTACTACGTCCTGCAGGTGATCTCCCAGACGACGAGAGGCATGCTGAACTTCAGCCTCACCGACACCTCGACCGTGGTGACGAACCTGCAGCCCACCACCAACTACGACTGCTACGTTTTCACGGCCAACCAGGCCGGCTGGGGCAGCGGAAGCAAAGTCAGGACCATCACAACGTGTGAGTCTCACGTTTCCTCCTGTAAAGCATTAAAACCCAGTGGCGGTTCTAGACCAAATTTGCCAGGGGAGGGGGGGGGGGGGCAGTGTTTTTTTCAAAGGGGCACATAAAAGAATGAAATCATAAAACAGGGCAATATTTAATCGCTTAATAATATGAAGTGAGACACCTGTGGCTCTGGTACTGCAGGTTTTAAATCCCTGATCTAGCAGATGAAAACTGTGATCCCAGCTCAATACAGCTAAAGCTAAAAAATAAAACACCTTGATTTTTAAACCCTTGTTAGGGTGAAATTGTAAAGGTAAAAAAAAAATAATAATAATTGGTCAAAGTGACAAATCAGGGGTGGTTTCTTCACCAATGCATATAATCGTAAGAAGTTTATTTAATTTATGTTTGTAGTACAGGGGCCATAACAGGGGCCAGGACCATTTCTACAGGGGCACTGGCCCCTTTGGGCCCCTGTCTAGAGCCGCCCCTGTTAAAACCTGAAGATGAACAGCATCCTCTGTTCGTCACAGGACCGCTGGGCGTCAGGCTCCTCCACACTTGTGCTGCATTAAGTTCATTTAAAAAAAAAAGAATAAAAGACGTTTTTTTTAAACATATGTAATAACTCTATTTGAGTTCTTTTGCATCCAAATAGAAACAAACTTGAACAGGAAGCAGGGAACACATATAGGTAATGACATCCTTATCATCAGGCTCTCAAGTGCATCTCAAATGTTTCTCTTAAAACTGAGAATGAATGAGTTTTTTCACTTTGATTTGCAGGTTTATTTAATGTTCTGGTTGAAAAACAATCTTCCCTGTAACATTTAGACAGGTATCAAGTTTAAAAAGAGTCCCAATCAGGGATGTACAAATTAAGATGTTTTGATTGTAGTTTTTTTTAGATTAGGCATTTAATGACACCAAATCCCTTCTACAGTCATTTATTTATTAAGATCAGAAACATACACGTGTATACATCAAGTATCAGTGTCTTCAAAGTGCAATAAGAACATGAAAGAACTACATCTTACTACATTTTACTGATATAACACGGTCTCCTTTGGTACAAAGATTATACTGCAGCTGCCATTTTTCCTATATATTTTTCCTCTGGAATATGGCGAGCATTCATAGGTTGCAGCATCTCTGGGGTTATCTAAGTTACAAAGGCTGGTAAAATGTCCTGAAAGCATTCCATCTAAAACAGGCGTAGCTTTGTTATTGTTATCTGAAGATAAATCCAATTCAAATCTCACAACCATCAGTAAACTCATGCTCCTGTGCTTCCATGGAGCTCTTTTGGCTGACGGCCTTCGCATCTTTCCTGTCTGCTTAATTAAAAACTTCTCACATTTCTGGGGCGGTTTCACAAAACGATGTGTGAACAAAGGGAACACACTACCTGATTCTTTTTGGCCCAATTTTACCCCCTATGGTGGTTAGTTGGCAGAGAGCGCAGGAACAAAAATCTGTCAGAGGAGTTATGATTGGAGCCTGTAAATGTGTGAGGGGAGCCGACCCGACCCGACCTCTGTCTTAGAATATTTACATCCCCGACCCAACTGTAACGGTGTGTTGCTGATGCCCAATTAAAAGGACAGGCTGCAATTTGACTATTTTTGTACTTTATTATGAAAAAGAAAATACAAAAAATACACACTAACTAACCACATAGTGCTAAAAAGAACAAGTGAAGAATAACAGAGGGATGCTCTGATATGACTAAAACACAGTAATTAATAATTATTGCAACAAACCACAACAATTCATTAATTGCACCTTAATGTAAGGAGACTTAAATAAACAAACAAAATATTTTTCACTATAAAAAACCCCATAACTTTTTATCAATTATTCTCAAAGCTTATTTGAACAAACCTGCCCAAACACAATGTCGCTTTCTGTTCAGATTTAAATAATATTACTTTACTTTAGATTAAAGTCAACGTATACAGTCGTTCCAAACCCCACTAACGAGCTCAAATACATGTTCCAGACATATTTGCCTGTGGATTAAAGTTACAGTTCTGCATCTGCAGCTGCCTGTCTTTTTGTTTTTTTGTTTTTTTTAAATAGGGTTAAACAGAAATATAACCCTTTACAAGTTAGAGAACCTCATCTGTTAGCGCCACCTGCTGGTATGTATGGTCCTTGAAACTTTTGCCTCAGAGAGAGTTTTCACCAGAGTTTGAAGCGCTCCCCCAGTGTCTTAGTTGTGAACTAAAATATAAAAAAAAGTAAGTGTGAGCACCTTCTATTGTCTCTATAAGGTCATAGAGCGTGTTGCCACCTTTACGGAAAAAGCTATTCTCCTACTTCATAAACAGCCTGCTTTAAATGCTGCCCGTCGTTTCAGCCTCCCTCTATCAGATAATTTAATAACAATATATATATCGATGATAGAACAAAAAAGTGTCAATAAAAAGTTAAACAGAATAACAGTTTTCCTTCCTTATGCATTCTAGCCATGTAGGTTAATATTACAGTCATTACATCCTCCCAACCAATCACAAACGCAGACCCAGGAACTAAGCTCCGCCCCCTTCAAAGAGTTCAGAGAGCACGAGTTCTATTTTCTTTTTTAAAAACTTGCAGTTTTGATAAAAAAGTTGGTTTACTTTGAATTCAGTGTTTGTGCGTTCTTTATCTAATAATAGGTTGCTAAGCAGCATCATAAAATGCCCAGGGCTGCTCTTAAAATATGTTTTTAATTTGTTGATAATTATCGATAGCGATCAATATGATTTCTATTTTATCGAGCTAAGTCAGGGATCTCTCATAAATATCATGACCAGGCCCCCAAAGCGGTTGAGATCGGGACGTCTCTAATTACAATCCTTAGTGTTAAATAAAAAAGAGGTATATAATGTACTCTAATTACGCATTTTGTTCATGTTTGTAGTGGTGCAGCCCCCAGTTGGAATCAAAGCAACCCAAACTAACGTGGGAACGGCGAGAATCACGTGGGAGCCGGTGCAGAACGTCCTGATGTACCAGGTCGCCTTGCAGGACGCCGACGAGCCCGCCGCCAAGCCGTCCGTGTACAACGTCACCGACACCAAGCTGGACGTGAGCGGCATCCTCCCGTGCACCAACTACCTGATCTCCGTGTTCTCATTCAGCAAGTTCCTGCTGCTGAGCGAGCCCACGAAGCACAACTACACCACCAACAGTGAGTTACCAGAGCCCCGGCTCATGTCGCTCACTTCTGGATAAAGATCTAGGTCAGCTTTTCTTTCCCGGGCCACCCTTTCAGACACACAGAAGACGATCCTCAGGGCAAAAAGGATTCTGATTCACCAGCGTCTCATCCGCTGATGAGGGTGTCATATAAAGAGATAAATGAATCCAAAGACAGTCCTTCTGATCTTATCATATGAACTGTTGAAAGTGGCTTGAATATGTAATCCTCATTGTTTCTGAGTTTATCCTAATTTGCGACGCTTGACCACTTTCAGAGTTGGCACCAGTGTCTTCAGTCTCGGTGGACTACTCCTGCTCCACGAACTCTGTCACGGTTTCATGGTCGTCCGTCCAAGGAGCCGACTCCTACCTGGCCACGGCAGTGGGTGAAAACGGAACCAAGATGGAGTGCACGGACCGCAGCACCAGCTGCAACATCAAAGGACTCAGCTGTGGCCAGGACTACGAGGTGCACGTAATACCGATGTCCAACAACTGCAGGAACCGGATCAATGCCACATCAGCATCGTTCCAGACTGGTGAGACACAAAATGATTAAAAAAAATAAACCAAAATACTCAGAAATCTCATGTTGAAGTCAGGATGACCAATGAGCTTTCAAATATGGCCAAGTCAAAGTGCTGAACTCCAAGAATTCAACATCACAAGTGAATAATTATGACACAAGTGTCAGAATACCTGTTTATTAGCTACAATTTTGCACCCACAGCAAAACAAAAAGCACACCAGCTTTCTGACATCGAAATAGCTGAGTTTATTTTAGGAAAAATCACCTTTACTGCTCCACTAACATCTGATTTCTGACTTGGTAAGTCCTCAGAATCCAACATGGCTGCCACAAGTCTAAAAGGGAGCGCAACCTCTGATTGGTTGTTGGCTTGTGTTGTGTTAAAAGCATTTTGCCTGCTCAGCAACCACAACAGTGAGCAATTTTCACGGGTTGTCTGGCTTGGGACATGCCATTAAGTCGTTTTCTGACCCAAGTTCTGACTTCTGAAGTAAAGGCAGCTTAGAACAAGAATGGTACGATTCTACATAAGCAGAAAGGGCCTTCTGGGATGGAAAATCCCTGAAGACACAGTAACTAAACTTACAGGGACAAGAGGTGCCATAGGAAATGTGAAGTCCAATGCTGAGGCATCCAAACTGCTACGATAGGCCCAAAAGTTACAGTTATGTAAAGAAGGAAAGACGCGGCCTCAAGAGTCAAACCTTTTCTTTCTTTAGACTTTACAGCCTAAAATCAGCCCAAATCTCTTAATTCTCACACGTTTCTGCAGGTATTCTGATAAAATCCTGGGTGCCATAGAAGTAATTCAGTTAAGACAAACTCCTGTACATAAATGCACACATCAGTCAACCGAATTAGGAACTGAGTCGTCGTTCTGATCTGATTATCAAGGGCGACTGTGGATCAGAGGGCTGATTGATGCTCTTGCACTGCAAAAACGGAACTAAAAATAAGTCAAAGTTTCTTGCAATGAGTGTGTTTGTCCTTGATTTGAGCAGGTAAATAAGATGATCTGCTAATGGAATGAGTATTTTGACCCCTAAAATAAGATAATTAGATATTCTGCCCTCTAAATAAGATGACGGAGATGAGTTGTTCCTATTTTAAGTTCAAAAATCTCATTCCATTGGAAAATCATCTTATTTACCTGCTCAAATCAAGAACAAATACATTCATTTCAAGAAAATGTGACTTATGTTTAGTTTTGTTTTTACAGTGTACAATTGGAAGGCTGGACTTTCAACCCACAGCCTCCTGTTTCTTGCTCCAAAAAGTTGATAAGTGGGACATTCGGTCTTTAAAAGCTGTTGTTGTTTGAAAATGATGCAGAAGCAGCAGAAAACCCGAACCCCACTGTAACAACACCCCTAAGAATTAATTGGGTGACTATTTCAGAAGAAAAGACGTAACATATCCCTTAAACACGGCTAAAACGAACGGGGACGTTCTAACAAATTCTTCGATGGGTGTTTACTGCTCCACCCTGGTGTCTGTTTTTTTATATCTTCTCACATATCCCTCTATTCTTCTTAAGAACCTGGCCCATACTGGCTGTCCTGCCACACCCACGCAGGTCACGTATGACGCAGATGAACTTTCGTCTCTGCTTGATAGAATTTCCTCACTGGCCGATAAATGACCAAACACAGCAGTAAAGCAAACTAAACCTTTGAATCATTAAACGTGGTGATCATAACCCCTAAAATTTGTTATAAGCATCATAAACCTCCCCAAAAAACTAAAAATAAGATGAGTTAAAAGAGGAATAAGATGCTCCTTTAGTGCTTCTCAGCTCACACCAGCCAAAAGCCACTGGGGGATACTTGTTTACAGGTTTTATATTTCAAGTCCTTTTTTTGCCACCCAAGTTCACATGTATGTTTGAATCATCTTTTTTTTCTTTTTTTTTTAAATGGGTCTCCCATTCATCTTCGCACTCAATATGTCATTGTTGCATTGTTCGTCTCAGACCCGTGCTTTTATAAAAGCCTGAATGCGGCGAAAAGCTAAACAGCTTTCTTTGGTATCAGGGCGTTTTAACCTAAAAAAAAAAAAAAAAAAAGGAGATGTGAGACATTTCCTTTTGATTGTGACATTTAACCATAATTACGTGTATTTTTAGCCCCTCTGTTATCCATCCTTCTTCTATGTAACCCTATGTGAGTGTTTATGTTAAAGTACGTAACGTGGTGCGGCTACGAGGTTTAAATTACTGCTGTGATGTGTCTTACTTTCAAGCCCCCTGTCCTCCTGGCAACCTGACGTTGCTGCGGGAATGCAGCAGTGACGTTATCGTCTTCTCATGGAATCACACCAGCAACGTAGATTACTACATGGCCATGGCAGAGGACTCAAAGGTGAGGCGTGCTGGACTTGATTTCAACCCGTGTCTGTGTGTTTTAAATACATTTTAGACGGATGGGTTTGAATTCCTGTGCTAACGGCTGCAAAGGGGCGAAGTTTGCTTGCACCCAGATGGTCCTGGGTTTAAATCCCAACCTGGGGACTTTCTGCATGGAGTTTGCTTGTTCTCCCTGTGCATTCATGGGTTCTCTCCGGGTACTCCACTTTCCTCTTGCAGTCCATGATCGTCAGGTTTCCTGGTCGCTCTAAATTACCTTTGGGTGTAAATGTGTTTGCCCGGGGTCTCCTGCTGGAGAAAATAAAATATAATTGAAGCAGCTTTTTGTCAAGTCTGGGTTCTTTAGATTTGAAATGCACTTGTTTATTACATATACATACAGGTATATCTAAAAAAAAAAAAAATGTGAATATAGTGAAAAAGTTAAATATTCTTTGACTGATTTCAGAAAGTGAAACTAATATTCTACATAGACCCGCTACATATATGGAGAAATATTTTAATATGGCGTCACAGAAAATGTTTACATGTTGAGGAATAATATCCCAATGGTGTCACACCTCAATCACCTACAAAGGTTTCCTTAGCTGAGGTGTACCTGTACATTTATTAATAAATGTGCTTTAATCATAATGATCACAACGTTGATTACTATAAACTTCTAGCTTTTTTTTTATTTATTAAAAAGACATAATTCTGTGCATTGCTAGTTTCAATTACCTCATCTCTATTAATTATACTGCATACATTTCAGTTTCCTGCAGCCTGTTGGCGTAACTTATGAATCAGCTTAAGATAAAATGGATTTCAATGTCTGGCATGCATAATACTGAATCTATATGAATGGAAATTTGTCATGTAATTTAAATTGACAATTTTTTTTAAATAACCTTTTTTTTTTAGTTAAAACACACAAAGAACATTTCACAGCTTATCAATAAAATTTTGTTTCTGTTTCCAGGGAGAGGTCATGAACTGCCTGACTGAAGACAACTCGTGCTACTTCACACGCACAGCGTGCGGCCGACGGTATTCCTTCACGGTCTTCTCCATCACAGAGGGCTGCAGGAGCGCCGTCAGCTCCCCTGTTGGCATTCAAACAGGTAAAAACCACTTAGATTTGCAAAACAAACGTGGGTGTAGACACACAGATGTGCATTTTTCTCTAAGATTTTGAACTCATCCATCAGCTGCCTGCGCAGTTTCATGTGCGCAGCTTCGGCGCAGATCTCCTAAATCTTAATTTCTTACTCTGCGACTATCTTTCGTTCTTAAGCAGGAATCTGCTTTCTGGAATGCAACGATGAATATCTGCTTCTCAGATCTTTAAAAACATGTCGTGTTTGTGTACTGTGTGCGTTTGTGCTGCAACACCAAGCTGGGTCAATCTTCAAAGTAACTTATTAAATAGCAGAAGCTGTTGGCAGGGCAGCCATTTATCTCTACTGTAAAAGAAAATTAGCAGGTGATTGACTCTAAGGGTCACTTTTCCTTCTCAACTTATGATACATATTATTCAAAATACTTTAAAAAGGTCTAAGCAAGAAGCAAAACTGAGAGACAACCTTCTCAAATTTTGTCAAATAAAAAGATTTATGTGGCATCCGTTGCTCTCTCAACCATTTTAATCTCATACATTTAAACGAAATCCAGTCAGTACATAGAGTCCTTCTGCGTTCAGCTTAATCTCTGTATTAATGAAGCTGCAAGAATCGATGTGTGGAGATGTTTGAAGCAGGGTTAGGTGAACATCTCACAGAGCACTGCTCAATAAGCACCACTTTAAACTGTAAATTTACCAAAACATGAGAGACAGGGCAAGAAAATTAATCTGAGAAACATCCGAGAGGTTCCTGGTGACTCTGGAGGAGCTGCAGGAATACACCACTGGTGCACTTTAAAATGTGTCCTTTGCAAAAGAGAATCCAGAGTAATTTGCTTGTTAACAGAAAGACATAACATTTAAAATCCGCCACATTACATATAAGGTAGCCGCTGTGCTCACGGAAACACGGTCTTGGCAGCATCATGCTGTGGGATCCAGGGAGCAAACCTGCTGGAGGCTGCTGAGGCTTGAGAGTGAGGTGCAGGTTCACCTTTCAGCAGAAGAACGGCCCCAAACAAGCAGCCAGACCCACAATTTACTGAATCAAAGGTGTTAAAACGGCCTAGTCAAAGCCTAGACCTCAGTTTATCCTAGAATCTGTGGCTACACTTGAAAACCGATCTTCACTGATGTGCTCTGTCAAATCTGACCAAGATTTAGCTATTTTGCAACGGAGAATGGCCAAAGATTTCTGCCTGTGTAAATAAAAGCGAGTGAAGTTTGTGTCTATCTGCATGTTAGATTTGATAAAACAACCTCTAATATACTTTATTTTTTATCCAGCTCCGTGCATTCCCCAGAACCTGCAGACCTCAGCCAGCTGCAGCAGTGACATTCTGGTCAGCAAGTGGGACCACTCTGAGGGGGCCTTGTGGTACATGGTTGAGGCTGAAGGCAACATCAGGAACAGCACCTATAACTGCAGCTCCCGGTCCAACAGCTGCGCCATGGAGGGCGTCCTCTGCGGAGATCAGCTGACCATGACCATCACGGCTCACGATGACGACTGTTCCAGTCCAGCACAGCTGGGGCCTCCTGCTGAGACAGGTGAGGAAGACAGGTTTCACTCAGCTGTGTGTGACGGTAGCGAAGAGTTATCGTCCAATAATACCTTAATATTTAATCAAAAAGAACAAAGTTTGTAAACAATGTTTAGAATGACATTCTTCAATAGGCATGAATTGAATTTAAGAATAAGAGTTCCTCGAATGTCCCGCAATGGGGAAATTCAGGCGTGACGGTGGCAGACACACGGACAGTTACACACAGTTATTATAAATGAGGAAAAAAAAGAAAAATAGCAAAACGGGCTAATCTAAAGTCAGCTCTAAAGGAGGGGTCACAAACCTTTTAGAAGTCGAGAGCTGCTTCATTGAATCAGAATCAGAATATTTTATCTGTCACCGCATGTTCTCTTTGGCTACTCCAGTTCACATTACACATAAAGAAGGCAAAAAAACAACAACTAAATAAACATGCAATGAACATGTTTGTTTGCAAACACCTATCCTGGCCTTTGAACTGGAAGGGCTGACCTTAACTTTGTTTGATATAAACATGTTGTACATGCATTTATCATTTGAAATCTATGTAAATACAAGTATGATTAAACATCAAGAGCAACGCATGATATGTCTGTTGCGAGCAGCTAAGATTATAAAGTCTGACAGCAGCCGGGAGGAAGGACCTGCGGAAACGCTCCTTAGAGCATCTGGGATGCAGCAGTCTGTCTCTAAAAGAGCCCTCCAGCTCTGCACCAGCTCCATGCCTGGGGGGTGGGAGACGTCGTCCATCAGCGATATGACGTTTTTTTGTTTCCTCTCCTTTAGTCCCATGCGTGCCCCAGGGCGTGGCGGCTGTAACGCAATGTGGATCCGACTCCATCAGGGTGACGTGGAAGATGAACAGCGGAACGCTTTTCTACATCGCCTTCGCCAAGGGCAGCGACGGTGTGACCAGCAGCTGCAACTCCCTGGCTGCGTCCTGCGTCATCAGCGGCCTGAAGTGCAGCAGCAACTACACCGTCTACGTCATCGCTTCGAACTTCTACTGCAACAGCTCCGAAAGCGAGACGGTCATCTTAAAAACAGGTACGGCACGGGGCTCTTTGCACGCAAGTTGCACGCCAACAACGGCAAGGATAAGGGTGGCTAACGGTTTTGAATCTCCCCCCTTGCAGCCGCCTGCTCCCCAGATAGTGTCTCTACGTCCCTGGACTGCGCCTCCAACAAGGCTTTGGTTTCCTGGCAGTGGCCGTCACCAATAAACTCCTTCACCGCCACCGTGGAGGACGAGGTTGGCGGACGTCTGAGCTGTAACTCCACCACCACCAGCTGCAAAGTTTCCAACCTGACGTGTGGCCGAAACTACAGCGTGTCCGTGTCTCACCTTGATGCCGCCAGCTGCTCCAGCGTTCCCTCTAAGCCCATCCAAATGGAGTCTGGTAGGAACATTAGCAGATCCACACATTAATCTGTGGCAAAATAAAAAAAAAAAAATACACATCTCATCTACCCTTTTATCACTTTCTGACATCCAATCAAACCAAACCGTCTCTGTTTTAGGTCAGCTGGAATTACCTTATTTACATTTTGTTTCCTAAATGCTTGAGTAATGAGACATATGTCCTAACCTCATAATCTTCAGGGACGTTTGTTACGTCCACAGTTGGCTGGATGAACTGGGTAACATAAAATTAACAAACAGTGTTGACTGTTCGAATGCAGCTGCTGTGTGCTGTTTGGGCATTTTGTGAATCACTATTGGTTTGCAAACCTTGCACTGCAAAAATGGATATAAAAATAAGTAAAATGTTCTTAAAATTAGTGCATTTGTCCTTGATTTGAGCAGGTAAATAAGATGGTTTGCCAATTGGAATGAGTATTTTGACCACTAAAATAAAATAATTAGATATCCTGCACTTGAAATAAGATGAGATGAATTGTTCCTATTTTAAGTGCAAAAATCTAATTCCATTGGCAAATCAAGGACAAATACACTAATCTTAAGAACATTTAACTTATTTTTAGTTCTGTTTTTGCAGTGTGTGAATGCTCTGACTCCTGCCATTTGACTGCTAGTTAGTTTTCGGCTTGCTAAACTTGAAATACTCCGCTTAGATATTAGTTTTGGTTATGTTATTGTTTTGCAAACCTGAAAACGTTGAGTTTAGTCCTTCCCCTTTTTTTGTGTTTTTTTTCTTGTTGGGTTTGTTTTGCTGAGAAGCTATTTTATTCATTAAAAGATGGTTAATTCCAGTTTTTTGTTTTTATCTAGTTTAACAACGTGTTGGACGTTGTCTCTTTTTGTTAAAAAAAAAACATATAAGTAAACCTTTAATCAATTTTACAAACTAGACTCTTTAATTTTATGTTGCCCCGTTCTTCCAGCCAAGTATGGGCGTAAGATATGTGGGGGCTCGTCCGGGAGCCCCCACTTATCTTTGGAGTCGCTGTTAAAATCCCATCATTACTCAGTTACATCAGGCTTGTCAGGACCAATCAACAGATATTTGAAAAAATGGGAGAAAGGTTGACACGAGTATTACAATTTAAAACTCAATTCTACCAAATATTGAGGGAATATTTGGAAATGTCTTGATTTTAAGAATGTAAAAATAGCTAAAAATAAATAAATTGCTTTTTCTCTTTCATTATTCTGCCACTGAGCAAATGGTTGGTTTATCCCGGGGGGGGGGGGGGGGGGGGGGACCTTAAAAGGTTACGTGTTGTTCTATAGACTGTATGTAAATATCTGGTTTCAGCTGTATAAGGGTGCAAGACATTGTTGAGGGCATAATCACTATGTTGAAGTCATGAAATCAAACCTTCTGCTTAGTGTTTGTCTCCTGTTACTTATCCACCAGTAAAGAATCAGTCTTAATATAAGCGTTACCGTTTAAAAAAAAAAATCAGGATCAACTTAACGTTTCTGAACATGAGCTCATTTTACATCCCTCCACAGCTTACCTAACAGCTACCTTTATGCACCTCCACACCCTCCCGCTCTTGTAACTAAAACGTCTTCGCTCTCGTCTCTGTCCAGTTCCCTGCGGCCCGTCCAACGTCCGCGTGAAGCTGAACTGTGCGTCCGGTGCTGCGAACATCAGCTGGGACGCACAGAGAAAAGCAGACGGCTACGTCACTGTAATCTCAGACGCAAACCAGACGACGATGACTCGGCACAACACCACGCAACCCATGCTGAGCATTGGCTCAAAGGAATGCGGGCAGGAGTACACGGTGAAGGTGATGTCCTTCAGCGGGAGCTGCGTCAGCTTTCCGTCAGAGACACACTTCAAAGAGCGTAAGAAAAGGCCTTCGTGCTCCCTGTCATGCTGGTACTCACCATTTTCCTCACGCTATGACTGCCTAGGTTCAGTAGGGTGAACTGATCAGAGGTTCTACTCCCCCAG